>NW_026282320.1:160000-167500 GCF_023373465.1 Oncorhynchus keta | reverse complement strand
AGCAAACCAGGTTCTGTGTGAATCCCCTGATTGAATCAAGATGACTGCTAATACCAATACGCAGGAAGTCCCAGGAGTGTCTGTGTCTGTCCAGAATATGTCATTTGTTTACAGTTGTTGGATTAAATTAAATTGATATCCTAAATCAGTAAACAAAACAGCTGTTAGCATCAAGAACAAAACATTTAAATACGGAATGAGAGTGAGAGAGTTCCATTGAAGTTTCTCCATTAACTATCACAATGGAATATCATAAATTCCCTGTAAATAATCATTGACTCTCACAACAGAATATCCTAAATTCCCTATAAATAACCATTGACTCTCACAATGGAATATCATAAATTCCCTATAAATAACCCTTGACTATCACAACAGAATATCATAAATTCCCTATAAATATCCATTGACTCTCACAACAGAATATCATAAATTCCCTGTAAATAACCATTGACTCTCACAACAGAATATCCTAAATTCCCTATAAATAACCATTGACTCTCACAACAGAATATCCTAAATTCCCTATAAATAACATTTACATTACATTACATTTAAGTCATTTAGCAGACGCTCTTATCCAGAGCGACTTACAAATTGGTGCATTCACCTTATGACATCCAGTGGAACAGCCACTTTACAATAGTGCATCTAAATCTTTTAAGGGGGGTGAGAAGGATTACTTTATCCTATCCTAGGTATTCCTTAAAGAGGTGGGGTTTCAGGTGTCTCCGGAAGGTGGTGATTGACTCCGCTGTCCTGGCGTCGTGAGGAGTGTGTTCCACCATTGGGGAGCCAGAGCAGAACAGTTTTGACTGGGCTGAGCGGGAACTGTACTTCCTCAGTGGTAGGGAGGCGAGCAGGCCAGAGGTGGATGAACGCAGTGCCCTTGTTTGGGTGTAGGGCCTGATCAGAGCCTGGAGGTACTGAGGTGCCGTTCCCCTCACAGCTCCGTGGCGAGCACCATGGTCTTGTAGCGGATGCGAGCTTCAACTGGAAGCCAGTGGAGAGAGCGGAGGAGCGGGGTGACGTGAGAGAACTTGGGAAGGTTGAACACCAGACGGGCTGCGGCGTTCTGGATGAGTTGTAGGGGTTTAATGGCACAGGCAGGGAGCCCAGCCAACAGCGAGTTGCAGTAATCCAGACGGGAGATGACAAGTGCCTGGATTAGGACCTGCGCCGCTTCCTGTGTGAGGCAGGGTCGTACTCTGCGGATGTTGTAGAGCATGAACCTACAGGAACGGGCCACCGCCTTGATGTTAGTTGAGAACGACAGGGTGTTGTCCAGGATCACGCCAAGGTTCTTAGCGCTCTGGGAGGAGGACACAATGGAGTTGTCAACCGTGATGGCGAGATCCCTATAATAACCATTGACTTTTACAATGGAATATCCTAAATTCCCTATAAATAACCATTGACTTTTATAATGGAATAACCTAACTTCCCTGTTAATAACCCAAATAACAGAGTGTGTATGTTACACATATATGAGTGACAAGAGTTCCTTTGAAGTTTCTCTATTGTATTTCATACAGTCCTGCTGTTCAGGTTCTATCTGTTGAGAAGGTACCTGGTCTATTTCCTGTTCTTCTTATGACCCTCCTCTCTGAATCATTTAGAGATCTCTCAGAACATCACACAACCAACCAGCTGTTATCAGACCTCAGTATTTATGCTAGCGTTGGCAATCTATGTCCCATTTCTTCATTTATTATTCTACTACAAAGAGCTCCTCGGTGTAAATGTTTGATTCGAGAGGTGAAGAGGTATCTCGGTGGAGTTGTACGGTGTAATTGCACCCTACGGCAATGGGGAGGGCGTCGATGATATCTGTTTCAATGTTTAATTCTTTACATTTGGTTAAATCTACAGTCTGAGTATCGTATGATGTCTCCCTTACGGTGGAGGGAACACAAACTATCCTTCCATTGTGTAGCAGCATCTTCTTCTGTTGTATAATAATATATATAATATATGCCATTTAGCAGACGCTTTTATCCAAAGCGACTTACAGTCATGTGTGCATACATTCTACGTATGGGTGGTCCCGGGAATCGAACCCACTACCCTGGCGTTACAAGCGCCATGCTCTACCAACTGAGCTAAAGAAGGAATACTCACCTGATACTCACCAATACCATGGCAGGTTGTCACTCGTCCACCAGCCGGCTCTTATTCATTAAGCCTGGGGGACGAGGTTATATCAGTTGAGAGTCACTATTATTTAGTTAGGTTCCTAATTGTCTGACTTCAGGTCTTTGCAGTTAATGTGTTAATATACACAGTGCATTCAGAAAGTATTCAGACACCTTGACTTGTCCCACAGTTTGTTACGTTACAGCCTTTATTCTAAAACGGATTTTTAAAAAAGGAATCCTCATCAATCTACACACAATAACCTATAATGACAGAGAAAACAGGTTTTTAGACATTTTTGCAAATGTATATAAAATAAAAAAATAAAACACACATACTTTATTGACATAAGTATTCAGACCCTTTGCTATGAGATCCAACATGGAGATGTTGAAGTTGATGCATCAATACACATGATGTTATTTAAGGCTCATTAATACAGCTCAGACTAACAAACTAGTCTCCCACTACATTTAACCATCTAACCCCTTCTGGCATGTACACAACCAGATATCACACCTGAGATTAGTATTGGACCGTGTGTTCAACATCCCATAATACTGTTGCTACAGTACGATCAGGCTCCTTCAGACCTGAGAATAGTATTGGACAATGTGTTCAACATCCCATAATACTGTTGCTACAGTACGATCAGGCTCCTTCAGATCTGAGAATAGTATTGGACAGTGTATTCAACATCCCATAATACTGTTGCTACGATCAGGCTCCTTCAGACAAGAGAATTGTATTGGACAGTGTGTTCAACATCCCATAATACTGTTGCTACGATCAGGCTCCTTCAGACCTGAGAATAGTATTGGACAATGTGTTCAACATCCCATAATACTGTTGCTACAGTACGATCAGGCTCCTTCAGATCTGAGAATAGTATTGGACAGTGTGTTCAACATCCCATAATACTGTTGCTACAGTACGATCAGGCTCCTTCAGATCTGAGAATAGTATTGGACAGTGTGTTCAACATCCCATAATACTGTTGCTACAGTACGATCAGGCTCCTTCAGATCTGAGAATAGTATTGGACAGTGTATTCAACATCCCATAATACTGTTGCTACAATCAGGCTCCTTTAGTTCAGTATTATGTTTGCTTAGCAACAGCAGCCCAACCATCTGGTACTGCGCCTCACTGTGAGGATTGATATCCTGCTCTCTGCTCATTATAACAGTACATACATATATTCTATCTCTCTATGTCTCTATCTCTCTGTGTCTCTCTCTGTGTCTATCTCTGTGTCTCTATCTCTCTGTGTCTCTCTCTGTGTCTCTCTCTGTGTCTATCTCTGTGTCTATCTCTCTCTCTCTGTCTCTGTCTGTCTGTCTGTCTGTCTGTCTGTCTGTCTGTCTGTCTGTCTGTCTGTCTGTCTGTCTGTCTGTCTGTCTGTCTGTCTGTCTGTCTGTCTGTCTGTCTGTCTGTCTCTGTCTTCTGTCTGTCTGTCTGTCTGTCTCTCAATTCAATTCAATTCAATTCAATTCAAGGGCTTTATTGGCATGGGAAACATGTGTTAACATTGCCAAAGCAAGTGAGGTAGACAACATACAAAAGTGAATATATAAAGTGAAAAACAACAAAAATTAACAGTAAACATTACACATACAGAAGTTTAAAAACAGTAAAGACATTACAAATGTCATATTATATATATATATATACAATGTACAAATAGTTAAAGGACACAAGATAAAATGAATAAGCATAAATATGGGTTGTATTTACAATGGTGTTTGTTCTTCACTGGTTGCCCTTTTCTCGTGGCAACAGGTCACACATCTTGCTGCTGTGATGTCACACTGTGGTATTTCACCCAAAAGATATGGGAGTTTTTCAAAAATTGGATTTGTTTTCGAATTCTTTGTGGATCTGTGTAATCTGGGGGAAATATGTCTCTCTAATATGGTCATACATTGGGCAGGAGGTTAGGAAGTGCAGCTCGGTGTCCACCTCATTTTGTGGGCAGTGAGCACATAGCCTGTCTTCTCTTGAGAGCCATGTCTGCCTACGGCGGCCTTTCTCAATAGCAGGGCTATGCTCACTGAGCCTGCCCTCTCTCTCTCTCCCCCCACACACAGTAACATAGTGAGCTCATTGAGGCTGAGAGCCCTCCTTACACCTGGTGAACATCTTAAATAAATCCCACGGCACCACCTGCTCAATGGGAGGGGAGGGACATGAGGAGCAGGAACATGCTGTCAAGCCAACAAGAGAAGGCATGTTAGATCCATCAGAACAGAAGTCATGTTGTTATATCAATCAGAACAGAAGTCATGTTATATCAATCAGAACAGAAGTCATGTTATATTAATCAGAACAGAAGTCATGTTATTATACAATCAGAACAGAAGTCATGTTATTATATCAATCAGAACAGAAGTCATGTTATTATATCAATCAGAACAGAAGTCATGTTATTATATCAATCAGAACAGAAGTCATGTTATTATATCAATCAGAACAGAAGTCATGTTATTATATCAATCAGAACAGAAGTCATGTTATTATATCAATCAGAACAGAAGTCATGTTATTATACAATCAGAACAGAAGTCATGTTATTATATCAATCAGAACAGAAGTCATGTTATTATATCAATCAGAACAGAAGTCATGTTATTATACAATCAGAACAGAAGTCATGTTATTATACAATCAGAACAGAAGTCATGTTATTATATCAATCAGAACAGAAGTCATGTTATTATATCAATCAGAACAGAAGTCATGTTATTATATCAATCAGAACAGAAGTCATGTTATTATATCAATCAGAACAGAAGTCATGTTATTATATCAATCAGAACAGAAGTCATGTTATTATATCAATCAGAACAGAAGTCATGTTATTATATCAATCAGAACAGAAGTCATGTTATTATACAATCAGAACAGAAGTCATGTTATTATATCAATCAGAACAGAAGTCATGTTATTATATCAATCAGAACAGAAGTCATGTTATTATATTAATCAGAACAGAAGTCATGTTATTATATCAATCAGAACAGAAGTCATGTTATTATACAATCAGAACAGAAGTCATGTTATTATACAATCAGAACAGAAGTCATGTTATTATACAATCAGAACAGAAGTCATGTTATTATATCAATCAGAACAGAAGTCATGTTATTATATCAATCAGAACAGAAGTCATGTTATTATACAATCAGAACAGAAGTCATGTTATTATATCAATCAGAACAGAAGTCATGTTATTATAGAACAGAAGTCAATCAGAACAGAAGTCATGTTATTATATCAATCAGAACAGAAGTCATGTTATATCAATCAGAACAGAAGTCATGTTATTATATTAATCAGAACAGAAGTCATGTTATTATATTAATCAGAACAGAAGTCATGTTATTATATCAATCAGAACAGAAGTCATGTTATTATATTAATCAGAACAGAAGTCATGTTATTATACAATCAGAACAGAAGTCATGTTATTATATCAATCAGAACAGAAGTCATGTTATTATATCAATCAGAACAGAAGTCATGTTATTATACAATCAGAACAGAAGTCATGTTATATACAATCAGAACAGAAGTCATGTTATATTAATCAGAACAGAAGTCATGTTATTATATCAATCAGAACAGAAGTCATGTTATTATATCAATCAGAACAGAAGTCATGTTATTATATTAATCAGAACAGAAGTCATGTTATTATACAATCAGAACAGAAGTCATGTTATATATCAATCAGAACAGAAGTCATGTTATTATATCAATCAGAACAGAAGTCATGTTATTATATTAATCAGAACAGAAGTCATGTTATTATATTAATCAGAACAGAAGTCATGTTATTATATCAATCAGAACAGAAGTCATGTTATTATATCAATCAGAACAGAAGTCATGTTATTATATCAATCAGAACAGAAGTCATGTTATTATATCAATCAGAACAGAAGTCATGTTATTATATCAATCAGAACAGAAGTCATGTTATATCAATCAGAACAGAAGTCATGTTATTATATCAATCAGAACAGAAGTCATGTTATATCAATCAGAACAGAAGTCATGTTATATCAATCAGAACAGAAGTCATGTTATTATATCAATCAGAACAGAAGTCATGTTATATCAATCAGAACAGAAGTCATGTTATTATATCAATCAGAACAGAAGTCATGTTATTATATCAATCAGAACAGAAGTCATGTTATTATATCAATCAGAACAGAAGTCATGTTATTATATCAATCAGAACAGAAGTCATGTTATTATATCAATCAGAACAGAAGTCATGTTATTATATCAATCAGAACAGAAGTCATGTTATATCAATCAGAACAGAAGTCATGTTATTATATCAATCAGAACAGAAGTCATGTTATTATACAATCAGAACAGAAGTCATGTTATTATACAATCAGAACAGAAGTCATGTTATTATACAATCAGAACAGAAGTCATGTTATTATATCAATCAGAACAGAAGTCATGTTATTATATCAATCAGAACAGAAGTCATGTTATTATATCAATCAGAACAGAAGTCATGTTATTATAATCAGAACAGAAGTCAATATTAGAACAGAAGTCATGTTATTATATCAATATTAATCAGAACAGAAGTCATGTTATTATATTAATCAGAACAGAAGTCATGTTATTATATCAATCAGAACAGAAGTCATGTTATTATATTAATCAGAACAGAAGTCATGTTATTATACAATCAGAACAGAAGTCATGTTATTATATCAATCAGAACAGAAGTCATGTTATATCAATCAGAACAGAAGTCATGTTATTATACAATCAGAACAGAAGTCATGTTATATACAATCAGAACAGAAGTCATGTTATATTAATCAGAACAGAAGTCATGTTATTATATCAATCAGAACAGAAGTCATGTTATTATATCAATCAGAACAGAAGTCATGTTATTATATCAATCAGAACAGAAGTCATGTTATATCAATCAGAACAGAAGTCATGTTATTATACAATCAGAACAGAAGTCATGTTATATTAATCAGAACAGAAGTCATGTTATTATATCAATCAGAATCAGAAGTCATGTTATATATCAATCAGAACAGAAGTCATGTTATTATACAATCAGAACAGAAGTCATGTTATTATATCAATCAGAACAGAAGTCATGTTATTATATCAATCAGAACAGAAGTCATGTTATTATATTAATCAGAAATCAGAACAGAAGTCATGTTATTATATCAATCAGAACAGAAGTCATGTTATTATACAATCAGAACAGAAGTCATGTTATTATATCAATCAGAACAGAAGTCATGTTATTATACAATCAGAACAGAAGTCGTGTTATTATATCAATCAGAACAGAAGTCATGT
>NW_026282320.1:42500-152500 GCF_023373465.1 Oncorhynchus keta | reverse complement strand
CAAGATGTTCAAATGTTCATAAATGACCAGCATGGTTGAATAATAGTAAGGCAGAACAGTTGAAACTGGAGCAGCAGCATGGCCAGGTGGACTGGGGACAGCAAGGAGTCATCATGTCAGGTAGTCCTGGGACATGGTCCTAGGGCCCAGGCCAGTTGAAACTGGAGCAGCAGCATGGCCAGGTGGACTGGGGACAGCAAGGAGTCATCATGTCAGGTAGTCATGGGGCATGGTCCTAGGGCTCAGGTCCTCCGAGAGAGAGAAAGAAAGAGAGAAGGAGAGAATTAGAGAATGCACACTAGATTCACACAGGACACCGAATAGGACAGGAGAAGTACTCCAGATATAACAAACTGACCCTAGCCCCCCTGACACATAAACTACTGCAGCATAAATACTGGAGGCTGAGACAGTCCTGTCTGGTCCAGCGACGGTGGGTTTGTGCCCATAGGTGACGTTGTTGCAGGTTATGTCTGGTGAGGACCTGCCTTACAACAGGCCTACAAATCCCTCAGTCCAGCCTCTCTCAGCCTATTGCGGACAGTCTGAGCACTGCTGGAGGGATTGTGCGTTCCTGGTGTAACTCAGGCAGTTGTTGTTGCCATCCTGTACCTGTCCCGTGGAACAGGTGTGATGTTCGGATGTACCAATCCTGTGCAGGTGTTGTTCCACGTGGTCTGCCACTACGAGGACGGTCAGCTGTCCGTCCTGTCTCCGTGTAGCGCTGTCTTAGGCGTCTCACAGTACGGACATTGCAACTCATTGCCCTGGATCTGCAGGGTGGATCTGCAGTCCACATGCCTCCTTGCAGCATGCCTAAGGCACATTCACGCAGATGGACAGGGACCCTGGGCATCTTTCTTTTGGTGTTTTTCAGAGTCAGTAGAAAGGCCTCTTTAGTGTCCTAAGTTTTCATAACTGTGATCTTAATTGCCTACCGTCTGTAAGCTGTTGGTGTCTTAACGACCGTTCCACAGGTGCATGTTCATTAATTGTTCGTGATCTGTGAAGTTATTTGGATTTTTACTAATTATCTTTGAAAGACAGGGTCCTGAAAAAGGAGGTTTCTCTTTTTTTGCTGAGTGTACAACAGGCTTGGTGTCTAGTTGGTGTTTGTACAGATATCGGATCTTAATTTGACCAGTTTCGTCTCAGGAGTAAAATAATCCTGCTGCAGGAGGATTAGATATTCTAAAAAAAAACAGGCATTTTTTTTTGATAGGCTACAAAACAATACACTTGTATTTTAGAATTTACACCAATATCTACCGTGTGTTATTAAGCTATATAAAATGACAGTTGTTGATGTGTGATTTGAGTTGTTTTTCCATTTGAATGTCTCAGTAGTGGGACCTGCAGTATTAGGACATGCATCCTGTCTAGTGAATGTCTCAGTAGTAGGACCTGCAGTATTAGGACATGCATCCTGTCTAGTGAATGTCTCAGTATTAGGACCTGCAGTATTAGGACATGCATCCTGTCTAGTGAATGTCTCAGTAGTAGGACCTGCAGTATTAGGACATGCATCCTGTCTAGTGAATGTCTCAGTATTAGGACCTGCAGTATTAGGACATGCATCCTGTCTAGTGAATGTCTCAGTATTAGGACCTGCAGTATTAGGACATGCATCCTGTCTAGTGAATGTCTCAGTAGTGGGACCTGCAGTATTAGGACATGCATCCTGTCTAGTGAATGTCTCAGTATTAGGACATGCATCCTGTCTAGTGAATGTCTCAGTAGTGGGACCTGCAGTATTAGGACATGCATCCTGTCTAGTGAATGTCTCAGTATTAGGACATGCATCCTGTCTAGTGAATGTCTCAGTATTAGGACATGCATCCTGTCTAGTGAATGTCTCAGTATTAGGACCTGCAGTATTAGGACATGCATCCTGTCTAGTGAATGTCTCAGTAGTAGGACCTGCAGTATTAGGACATGCATCCTGTCTAGTGAATGTCTCAGTAGTAGGACCTGCAGTATTAGGACATGCATCCTGTCTAGTGAATGTCTCAGTAGTAGGACCTGCAGTATTAGGACATGCATCATGTCTAGTGAATGTCTCAGTAGTAGGACCTGCAGTATTAGGACATGCATCCTGTCTAGTGAATGTCTCAGTATTAGGACATGCATCCTGTCTAGTGAATGTCTCAGTATTAGGACATGCATCCTGTCTAGTGAATGTCTCAGTAGTAGGACCTGCAGTATTAGGACATGCATCCTGTCTTGTGAATGTCTCAGTAGTAGGACCTGCAGTATTAGGACCTGCAGTATTAGGACATGCATCCTGTCTAGTGAATGTCTCAGTAGTAGGACCTGCAGTATTAGGACCTGCAGTATTAGGACATGCATCCTGTCTAGTGAATGTCTCAGTAGTAGGACCTGCAGTATTAGGACATGCATCCTGTCTAGTGAATGTCTCAGTAGTAGGACCTGCAGTATTAGGACATGCATCCTGTCTAGTGAATGTCTCAGTAGTAGGACATGCATCATGTCTAGTGAATGTCTCAGTAGTAGGACATGCAGTATTAGGACATGCATCCTGTCTAGTGAATGTCTCAGTAGTAGGACCTGCAGTATTAGGACATGCATCCTGTCTAGTGAATGTCTCAGTATTAGGACCTGCAGTATTAGGACATGCATCCTGTCTAGTGAATGTCTCAGTAGTAGGACCTGCAGTATTAGGACATGCATCCTGTCTAGTGAATGTCTCAGTATTAGGACATGCATCCTGTCTAGTGAATGTCTCAGTAGTAGGACCTGCAGTATTAGGACATGCATCCTGTCTAGTGAATGTCTCAGTATTAGGACCTGCAGTATTAGGACATGCATCCTGTCTAGTGAATGTCTCAGTAGTAGGACCTGCAGTATTAGGACATGCATCCTGTCTAGTGAATGTCTCAGTAGTGGGACCTGCAGTATTAGGACATGCATCCTGTCTAGTGAATGTCTCAGTAGTAGGACCTGCAGTATTAGGACCTGCAGTAGTAGGACATGCATCCTATTTAGTGAATGTCTCAGTATTAGGACATGCATCCTGTCTAGTGAATGTCTCAGTAGTGGGACCTGCAGTATTAGGACATGCATCCTGTCTAGTGAATGTCTCAGTATTAGGACCTGCAGTATTAGGACATGCATCCTGTCTAGTGAATGTCTCAGTATTAGGACATGCATCCTGTCTAGTGAATGTCTCAGTAGTGGGACCTGCAGTATTAGGACATGCATCCTGTCTAGTGAATGTCTCAGTATTAGGACATGCATCCTGTCTAGTGAATGTCTCAGTAGTGGGACCTGCAGTATTAGGACATGCATCCTGTCTAGTGAATGTCTCAGTATTAGGACATGCATCCTGTCTAGTGAATGTCTCAGTATTAGGACATGCATCCTGTCTAGTGAATGTCTCAGTATTAGGACATGCATCCTGTCTAGTGAATGTCTCAGTATTAGGACATGCATCCTGTCTAGTGAATGTCTCAGTAGTGGGACCTGCAGTATTAGGACATGCATCCTGTCTAGTGAATGTCTCAGTAGTAGGAGGACCTGCAGTGAATGTAGTATTAGGACCTGCAGTATTAGGACATGCATCATGTCTAGTGAATGTCTCAGTAGTAGGACATGCATCATGTCTAGTGAATGTCTCAGTATTAGGACATGCAGTATTAGGACATGCATCCTGTCTAGTGAATGTCTCAGTAGTAGGACCTGCAGTATTAGGACATGCATCCTGTTTAGTGAATGTCTCAGTATTAGGACCTGCAGTATTAGGACATGCATCCTGTCTAGTGAATGTCTCAGTAGTAGGACCTGCAGTATTAGGACATGCATCATGTCTAGTGAATGTCTCAGTATTAGGACATGCATCATGTCTAGTGAATGTCTCAGTAGTAGGACCTGCAGTATTAGGACATGCATCCTGTCTAGTGAATGTCTCAGTAGTAGGACCTGCAGTATTAGGACATGCAGTGTTAGGACATGCATCCTGTCTAGTGAATGTCTCAGTAGTAGGACCTGCAGTGTTAGGACATGCATCCTGTCTAGTGAATGTCTCAGTAGTAGGACATGCATCCTGTCTAGTGAATGTCTCAGTAGTAGGACCTGCAGTGTTAGGACATGCATCCTGTCTAGTGAATGTCTCAGTAGTAGGACATGCATCCTGTCTAGTGAATGTCTCAGTAGTAGGACCTGCAGTATTAGGACATGCATCCTGTCTAGTGAATGTCTCAGTAGTAGGACCTGCAGTGTTAGGACATGCATCCTGTCTAGTGAATGTCTCAGTAGTGGGACCTGCAGTATTAGGACATGCATCCTGTCTAGTGAATGTCTCAGTAGTGGGACCTGCAGTATTAGGACATGCATCCTGTCTAGTGAATGTCTCAGTATTAGGACATGCATCCTGTCTAGTGAATGTCTCAGTAGTGGGACCTGCAGTATTAGGACATGCATCCTGTCTAGTGAATGTCTCAGTATTAGGACATGCATCCTGTCTAGTGAATGTCTCAGTATTAGGACATGCATCCTGTCTAGTGAATGTCTCAGTAGGACCTGCAGTGTTAGGACATGCATCCTGTCTAGTGAATGTCTCAGTATTAGGACATGCATCCTGTCTAGTGAATGTCTCAGTAGTGGGACCTGCAGTATTAGGACATGCATCCTGTCTAGTGAATGTCTCAGTATGAGGACCTGCATGTTAGGACCTGCAGTATTAGGACATGCATCATGTCTAGTGAATGTCTCAGTATTAGGACATGCATCCTGTCTAGTGAATGTCTCAGTAGTAGGACCTGCAGTGTTAGGACATGCATCCTGTCTAGTGAATGTCTCAGTAGTGGGACCTGCAGTATTAGGACATGCATCCTGTCTAGTGAATGTCTCAGTAGTGGGACCTGCAGTATTAGGACATGCATCCTGTCTAGTGAATGTCTCAGTATTAGGACATGCATCCTGTCTAGTGAATGTCTCAGTAGTGGGACCTGCAGTATTAGGACATGCATCCTGTCTAGTGAATGTCTCAGTATTAGGACATGCATCCTGTCTAGTGAATGTCTCAGTATTAGGACATGCATCCTGTCTAGTGAATGTCTCAGTATTAGGACATGCATCCTGTCTAGTGAATGTCTCAGTATTAGGACATGCATCCTGTCTAGTGAATGTCTCAGTAGTGGGACCTGCAGTATTAGGACATGCATCCTGTCTAGTGAATGTCTCAGTATGAGGACCTGCAGTGTTAGGACATGTCCTGCAGTATTAGGACATGCATCATGTCTAGTGAATGTCTCAGTATTAGGACATGCATCCTGTCTAGTGAATGTCTCAGTATTAGGACCTGCAGTATTAGGACATGCATCCTGTCTAGTGAATGTCTCAGTATTAGGACCTGCAGTATTAGGACATGCATCCTGTTTACTGAATGTCTCAGTATTAGGACCTGCAGTGTTAGGACATGCATCCTGTCTAGTGAATGTCTCAGTAGTAGGACCTGCAGTATTAGGACATGCGTGCTGTCTAGTGAATGTCTCAGTATTAGGACATGCATCCTGTCTAGTGAATGTCTCAGTATTAGGACCTGCAGTGTTAGGACATGCATCCTGTCTAGTGAATGTCTCAGTAGTAGGACCTGCAGTATTAGGACATGCAGTGTTAGGACATGCATCCTGTCTAGTGAATGTCTCAGTAGTAGGACCTGCAGTGTTAGGACATGCATCCTGTCTAGTGAATGTCTCAGTAGTAGGACATGCATCCTGTCTAGTGAATGTCTCAGTAGTAGGACCTGCAGTGTTAGGACATGCATCCTGTCTAGTGAATGTCTCAGTAGTAGGACATGCATCCTGTCTAGTGAATGTCTCAGTAGTAGGACCTGCAGTATTAGGACATGCATCCTGTCTAGTGAATGTCTCAGTAGTAGGACCTGCAGTATTAGGACATGCATCCTGTCTAGTGAATGTCTCAGTAGTGGGACCTGCAGTATTAGGACATGCATCCTGTCTAGTGAATGTCTCAGTAGTGGGACCTGCAGTATTAGGACATGCATCCTGTCTAGTGAATGTCTCAGTAGTGGGACCTGCAGTATTAGGACATGCATCCTGTCTAGTGAATGTCTCAGTATTAGGACCTGCAGTATTAGGACATGCATCCTGTCTAGTGAATGTCTCAGTAGTAGGACCTGCAGTATTAGGACATGCATCCTGTCTAGTGAATGTCTCAGTATTAGGACATGCAGTATTAGGACATGCATCATGTCTAGTGACTGTCTCAGTATTAGGACCTGCAGTATTAGGACATGCATCATGTCTAGTGAATGTCTCAGTATTAGGACATGCATCATGTCTAGTGAATGTCTCAGTATTAGGACCTGCAGTGTTAGGACATGCATCCTGTCTAGTGAATGTCTCAGTAGTAGGACCTGCATCCTATTAGGACATGCAGTGTTAGGACATGCATCCTGTCTAGTGAATGTCTCAGTAGTAGGACCTGCAGTGTTAGGACATGCATCCTGTCTAGTGAATGTCTCAGTAGTAGGACATGCATCCTGTCTAGTGAATGTCTCAGTAGTAGGACCTGCAGTGTTAGGACATGCATCCTGTCTAGTGAATGTCTCAGTAGTAGGACATGCATCCTGTCTAGTGAATGTCTCAGTAGTAGGACCTGCAGTATTAGGACATGCATCCTGTCTAGTGAATGTCTCAGTAGTAGGACCTGCAGTGTTAGGACATGCATCCTGTCTAGTGAATGTCTCAGTAGTGGACCTGCAGTATTCTCAGACCTGCAGTATTAGGACATGCATCCTGTCTAGTGAATGTCTCAGTAGTGGGACCTGTCTGCAGTATTAGGACATGCATCCTGTCTAGTGAATGTCTCAGTAGTGGGACCTGTCTAGTGAATGTCTCAGTATTAGGACATGCATCCTGTCTAGTGAATGTCTCAGTAGTAGGACATGCATCCTGTATTAGGACATGCATCATGTCTAGTGAATGTCTCTCGTAGTAGGACCTGCAGTGTTAGGACATGCATCCTGTCTAGTGAATGTCTCAGTAGTAGGACATGCATCCTGTCTAGTGAATGTCTCAGTAGTAGGACATGCAGTATTAGGACATGCATCCTGTCTAGTGAATGTCTCAGTAGTAGGACCTGCAGTGTTAGGACATGCATCCTGTCTAGTGAATGTCTCAGTATTAGGACATGCATCATGTCTAGTGAATGTCTCAGTAGTAGGACCTGCAGTGTTAGGACATGCATCCTGTCTAGTGAATGTCTCAGTAGTGGGACCTGCAGCAGTATTAGGACATGCATCCTGTCTAGTGAATGTCTCAGTATTAGGACATGCATCCTGTCTAGTGAATGTCTCAGTAGTAGGACATGCATCCTGTCTAGTGAATGTCTCAGTATTAGGACATGCATCCTGTCTAGTGAATGTCTCAGTAGTAGGACATGCATCCTGTCTAGTGAATGTCTCAGTAGTAGGACATGCATCCTGTCTAGTGAATGTCTCAGTAGTAGGACATGCATCCTGTCTAGTGAATGTCTCAGTATTAGGACATGCATCCTGTCTAGTGAATGTCTCAGTATTAGGACATGCATCCTGTCTAGTGAATGTCTCAGTATTAGGACATGCATCCTGTCTAGTGAATGTCTCAGTATTAGGACATGCATCCTGTCTCGTGAATGTCTCAGTAGTAGGACATGCATCCTGTCTAGTGAATGTCTCAGTATTAGGACATGCATCCTGTCTAGTGAATGTCTCAGTATTAGGACATGCATCCTGTCTAGTGAATGTCTCAGTAGTAGGACCTGCAGTATTAGGACATGCATCCTGTCTTGTGAATGTCTCAGTATTAGGACATGCATCCTGTCTAGTGAATGTCTCAGTAGTAGGACATGCATCCTGTCTAGTGAATGTCTCAGTAGTAGGACATGCATCCTGTCTAGTGAATGTCTCAGTAGTAGGACATGCATCCTGTCTCGTGAATGTCTCAGTATTAGGACATGCATCCTGTCTAGTGAATGTCTCAGTAGTGGGACATGCATCCTGTCTAGTGCGTTGGCGTGTGATCGAGCGAGAGAGAAAGAGAACTGCAGGTGTTCATTGAATTGATGTAAATCACGATGCTCATTTGAATATTGTTGTTCATTGTTTATTTATTCCTCGTCTTATTATTTGTTAATGACATTTTTCTGTTTGTATTGTTTTTATTTTTCTCTCTCTCTGTATTGTTTTTATTTTTTCTCTCTGTTTGTATTGTTGGTAAAGGGCCCCGTCAGGGAGCATTTCACTGTTAATCTACACCTGTTGTTTACAACGCATGTGACAAATACAATTTGATTTGAATTTCCTGTGGTGCAGGAACATTTTCTGCGAAAACAGAGTGATCAAATTAAGATATTACACATGTAGTTTATAGTTTTAAATTTGTATTAGAGAAGAATCCCCTCCTTTTTGGCTTCAGGTGAGAAAGCAGCAGTGACTTAACAATGCCATACACCTAGGCAGGTAGGCTACTCCTACAGATGTAGGATCTTCAGTTGAGCCCGTTTGCTACAACAGTAAATTATCCTGCATCAACAGGAAATGTGAGTTAGTATATGGATTATAATTAATGGAAATGTTTTGTAGGGAATGATACATTTTAAGTCTGACATTTCAAAGTGGAAATTACAAACTTTAGAAGCCTCAGCAACATAAGAGCGATCAAAGTAAGATCCTACATCTGTAGGCTGGCATGAATCTGGAGTAAAATAGCAAGATGTCTTTTAGGTTGTTCCTATCTCTGCATCTTTATGGCCCTAGCAAATATCTAAATAGCAAGACAAATGAATGAACTTTCTCCAAGAAAGTGCTTAGTCAGAGGGTTCCTCTGACATCTCTCATTAATCCAGTCTACCTCACTAGGTGGAAGTCGAAACGTGTTCCCAGCTTATGATGTAAAGCTGAAAGCCTGCAACAAGAGAACATGACACTCCTTTTGTCATCTGAATGAAAAAAGGCTGTATTAGATTGGTTTACCACACTGCTTTATTAAGATGTGTTATTTTTACACCTTGAACCACGTGAGGATAAACAGAAGCTGTCAGTGTCCCAACAGCAGTGATGTGAGGTGACAGGCGGACAACACCAGACCACCACCAGGGACCATGCTCCTCTATGGACCTTCAGCCCGAGGGAGGGAGGGAGGGGGAGGGAGGGAGGGAGGGAGGGAGGGAGGGAGGGAGGGAGGGAGGGAGGGAGGGAGGGAGGGAGGGAGGGAGGGAGGAGGAGGGAGGGAGGGAGGGAGAGAGAGGGAGAGAGAGACAGAGAGAGACAGAGACAGAGAGACAGAGACAGAGAGAGAGACACAGAGAGAGAGAGACCCAGAGAGAGAGAGACAGAGACACAGAGAGAGAGAGACAGAGACACAGAGAGAGAGACACAGAGAGAGAGAGACACAGAGAGAGAGAGACACAGAGAGAGAGAGAGAGACAGAGAGAGAGACACAGAGAGACAGAGACACAGAGAGAGACAGAGAGAGAGAGACACAGAGACACAGAGAGACACAGAGAGACAGAGAGACAGAGAGAGAGAGAGAGAGACAGAGAGAGAGAGAGAGAGAGAGAGAGAGAGAGAGACAGAGAGAGACAGAGACAGAGAGAGACAGAGACAGAGACAGAGAGAGACAGAGACAGAGACAGAGAGAATCAGGGGATGTTTAACCTCCTTCACTGGATGTCTCGTTCTTGTCCAATGCCACGAGCTCTGCTTCCTTCCATTCCTCCATCTGTCCATCTGTCCAGCCTGGCTGGGCACTGAGTGGGCTCCAGCGGGGTTGAGGAGGACAGGAGGGCAGCTGGTTTGGGCCTTGGCCTGGGGGTACAGGGGAGAGATGTCACTACCACTCATACTGAAGCGGGCTGCCCTCAGAGACAGTGCAATGTGTGTGTGTGTGTGTGTGTATGCATTTGTGTGTGTGTGTGTGTGTGTGTGTGTGTGTGTGTGTGTGTGTGTGTGTGTGTGTGTGTGTGTGTGTGTGTGTGTGTGTGTGTGTGTGTGTGTGTGTGTGTGTGTGTGTGTGTGTGTGTGTGTGTGTGTGTGTGTGTGTGTGTGTGTGTGTGTGTGTGTGTGTGCGCACTTAGCTGAATTATTTGAATGGAAACAGCCTGAGGGCTGGAGGACGCAACTTCTCTGCTGCTGCCGTTGCTCTATTACTTGAAGAGATGGAAGGATGAAGGGAAAGAGGGAGAGATGTGGGGAAGGAAGGATTGAGGGAGGGAAAGAGGAGGTAGGAGGGGTACGGGAGTAGGGGTGGAGAGAGGGAGGTGGCAGGAGGGAGGGCTAGAAGGAAGGGAGAGAGGTAAAACAGACAGAGGGAAGGACGAGAGATAGGGGAGGAGGGACAGGGGAGGAAGGAGGTAAAGATAGGGGAGGAGAGAGGTAGCAATAGGGGAGGAAGGACAGGGGAGGAGGGAGGTAGTGATAGGGGAGGAAGGAGGTAGAGATAGGGGAGGAGAGAGGTAGCAATAGGGGAGGAAGGACAGGGGAGGAGGGAGGTAGAGATAGGGGAGGAATGACAGGGGAGGAGGGAGGTAGAGATTGGGGAGGAAGGACAGGGGAGGAGGGAGGTAGAGATAGGGGAGGAGGGAGGTAGAGATAAGGGAGGAAGGACAGGGGAGGAGGGAGGTAGAGATAGGGGAGGAATGACAGGGGAGGAGGGAGGTAGAGATAGGGGGAGGAGGGAGGTAGAGATAGGGAAGAGGGAGGTAGAGATAGGGGAGGAGGGAGGTAGAGAGGTGAGGATGGACAGGGAGGTTATTGGTGATGGTGTGGGGTCCAGGGATGTAATGTTATTGGTGATGGTGTGGGGTCCAGGGATGTAATGTTATTGGTGATGGTGTGGGGTCCAGGGATGTAATGTTATTAGTGATGGTGTGGGGTCCAGGGATGTAATGTTATTAGTGATGGTGTGGGGTCCAGGGATGTAAGGCTGTTATTAGTGATACCCTGGCTGTGTCTGTTATCATCAGGGAATACCCTGGCTGTGTCTGTTATCATCAGTTAGAATACCCTGGCTGTGGTTATCATCAGTTAGACCCAATACCCTGGCTGTGTCTGTTATCATCAGTTAGACCCAATATGGCTGTGTCTGTTATCATCAGTTAGACCCAATACCCTGGCTGTGTCTGTTATCATCAGTTAGACCCAATACCCTGGCTGTGTCTGTTATCATCAGTTAGACCCAATACCCTGGCTGTGTCTGTTATCATCAGTTAGACCCAATACCCTGGCTGTGTCTGTTATCATCAGTTAGACCCAATACCCTGGCTGTGTCTGTTATCATCAGTTAGACCCAATACCCTGGCTGTGTCTGTTATCATCAGTCAGACCCAATACCCTGGCTGTGTCTGTTATCATCAGTTAGACCCAATACCCTGGCTGTGTCTGTTATCATCAGTTAGACCCAATACCCTGGCTGTGTCTGTTATCATCAGTTAGACCCAATACCCTGGCTGTGTCTGTTATCATCAGTTAGACCCAATACCCTGGCTGTGTCTGTTATCATCAGTTAGACCCAATACCCTGGCTGTGTCTGTTATCATCAGTTAGACCCAATACCCTGGCTGTGTCTGTTATCATCAGTTAGACCCAATACCCTGGCTGTGTCTGTTATCATCAGTTAGACCCAATACCCTGGCTGTGTCTGTTATCATCAGTTAGACCCAATACCCTGGCTGTGTCTGTTATCATCAGTCAGACCCAATACCCTGGCTGTGTCTGTTATCATCAGTTAGACCCAATACATTGACCCAATACCTGGCTGTGTCTGTTATCATCAGTCAGACCCAATACCCTGGCTGTGTCTGTTATCATCAGTTAGACCCAATACCCTGGCTGTGTCTGTTATCATCAGTTAGACCCAATACCCTGGCTGTGTCTGTTATCATCAGTTAGACCCAATACCCTGGCTGTGTCTGTTATCATCAGTTAGACCCAATACCCTGGCTGTGTGTGGTATTGTCAGTCAGACCGAGACGACGGAACGGAAGAGTCTTGCCTTCATGAGTTGTTTGTGCCGTTCTCCACTAATATCCCTCACCGGCAGGATTCTACACGGGATTCAAGGAGGCCGAGGATGTAATGGGCCTGTTGTAATTACACCCCGATGATTCATCTTCACAGCCAGACATCGCCTTACCAATTTAGTCCAATCCCTGTACTAACGGCTGTTCACAGGCAGCCCCATCTATCTGCTGTAAATGACTCGCGTTACAGAACGCCACGAGATAGTGTAGCGTTATTAACAGGCTGATCAATGGATCTGAATACTAAAGGTCAATTGGTAAAAGACAACAAAACATAAGTCATATTTTACAACACAGATCACTGCACACAATATACTACAGACAGTATAGACAAGGTATTCACACAACTCACATCAATATACTACAGACAGTATAGACACGGTATTCACACAACTCACATCAATATACTACAGACAGTATAGACACGGTATTCACACAACTCACATCAATATACTACAGACAGTATAGACACGGTATTCACACAACTCACATCAATATACTACTGACAGTATAGACACGGTATTCACACAACTCACATCAATATACTACAGACAGTATAGACACGGTATTCACACAACTCACATCAATATACTACAGACAGTATAGACACGGTATTCACACAACTCACATCAATATACTACAGACAGTATATATTCACACAACTCACATCAATATACTACAGACAGTATAGACAAGGTATTCACACAACTCACATCAATATACTACAGACAGTATAGACACGGTATTCACACAATCATCAATATACTACAGACAGTCACATCAATATACTACAGACAGTATAGACACGGTATTCACACAACTCACATCAATATACTACAGACAGTATAGACACGGTATTCACACAACTCACATCAATGTACTATCAGACAGTATAGACACGGTATTCACACAACTCACATCAATATACTACAGACAGTATAGACACAATTCACACAACTCACATCAATATACTCAGACAGTATAGACACGGTATTCACACAACTCACATCAATATACTCAGACAGTATAGACACAATTCACACAACTCACATGTCAATATACTACATCAGTATAGACACAATACCAACTCACTCAATATACTACAGACAGTATAGACACGGTATTCACACAACTCACCTCAATATACTACAGACAGTATAGACACAGTATTCACACAACTCACATCAATATACTACAGACAGTATAGACACAATTCACACAACTCAGACATCTGATATACTACAGACAGTATAGACACGGTATTCACACAACTCACATCAATATACTGTGTCTGACAGTATCACGGTATTCACACAACTCACATCAATATACTACAGACAGTATAGACACGGTATTCACACAACTCACATCAATATACACAGACAGTATAGACACATCAACAACTACAATATACTACAGACAGTATAGACTATAGACATCAGTTAGACAATAGACTGTGTCTGGTATTCACACAACTCACATCAATATACTACAGACAGTATAGACACGGTATTCAACAACCACATCAATATCTATAGACAGTATAGACACGGTATTCACACAACTCACATCAATATACTACAGACAGTATAGACAAGGTATTCACACAACTCACATCAATATACTACAGACAGTATAGACACGGTATTCACACAACTCACATCAATATACTACAGACAGTATAGACACGGTATTCACACAACTCACATCAATATACAGTATATTCACACAACTCACCTCAATATACTACAGACAGTATAGACACGGTATTCACACAACTCACATCAATATACTACAGACAGTATAGACACGGTATTCAGACAGTATAGACATGTGTCTGTTATCTCACCTCCATATACTACAGACAGTATAGACAAGGTATTCACACAACTCACATCAATATACTACAGACAGTATAGACAAGGTATTCACACAACTCACATGTCAATATACTAGTGAGACAGTATAGACAAGGTATTCACACAACTCACATCAATATACTACAGATTTACAGTATAGACAAGGTTTCACACAACTCACATCAATATACTACAGACAGTATAGACAAGGTATTCACACAACTCACATCAATATACTACAGACAGTATAGACAAGGTATTCACACAACTCACATCAATATACTACAGACAGTATAGACAAGGTATTCACACAACTCACATCAATATACTACAGACAGTATAGACAAGGTATTCACACAACTCACATCAATATACTATAGACAGTATAGACAAGGTATGCACACAACTCACATCAATATACTACAGACAGTATAGACAAGGTATGCACACAACTCACATCAACACAATGTCCAATATACTATAGACAGTATAGACAAGGTATTCACGCAACTCACATCAATACAATGTCCAGTATACTATACATTTACATTTAAGTCATTTAGCAGACGCTCTTATAGACAAGGTATTCACACAACTCACATCAATACAATGTCCAGTATACTATAGACAGTATAGACAAGGTATTCACACAACTCACATCAATACAATGTCCAGTATACTATAGACAGTATAGACAAGGTATGCACACAACTCACATCAATATACTACAGACAGTATAGACAAGGTATGCACACAACTCACATCAACACATTGTCCAATATACTATAGACAGTATAGACAAGGTATGCACACAACTCACATCAATATACTACAGACAGTATAGACAAGGTATTCACACAACTCACATCAATATACTACAGACAGTATAGACAAGGTATTCACACAACTCACATCAACACAATGTCCAATATACTACAGACAGTATAGACAAGGTATTCACACAACTCACATCAATATACTACAGACAGTATAGACAAGGTATGCACACAACTCACATCAACACAATGTCCAATATACTATAGACAGTATAGACAAGGTATGCACACAACTCACATCAATACAATGTCCAGTATACTATAGACAGTATAGACAAGGTATACACAACACAATACAATGTCCAGTACTATAGACAGTATAGACAAGGTATTCACAAACTCACCTCAATACAATGTCCAGTATACTATAGACAGTATAGAAAAGGTATGCACACAACTCACATCAATATACTACAGTCAGTATAGAAAAGGTATGCACACAACTCACATCAATATACTACAGACAGTATAGACAAGGTATGCACACAACTCACATCAATATACTACAGACAGTATAGACAAGGTATTCACACAACCTACTTTAATACAAGGTCCAATATACTATAGACAGTGCTAAGTAGGTATGGCAGCGCTGTTGTATACAGTAGAAGGATACAGTGATGATGTTATGTTCATCAGTAGCATACACTTGTGCTGTTATATATAGTCGTATCAGACAGTGGTGCTGTTGTCTACAGTAGTAGAATACAGTGGTGCTGTTGTGTACAGTAGTAGAATACAGTGATGCTGTTGTGTACAGTAGTAGAATACAGTGGTGCTGTTGTGTACAGTAGTAGAATACAGTGGTGCTGTTGTGTACAGTAGTATCATACAGTGGTGCTGTTGTGTACAGTAGTATCATACAGTCATACAGTGCTGTTGTGTACAGTAGTAGAATACAGTGGTGCTGTTGTGTACAGTAGTAGAATACAGTGGTGCTGTTGTGTACAGTAGTAGAAGTACAGTGGTGCTGTTGTGTACAGTAGTATCATACAGTGGTGCTGTTGTGTACAGTAGTAGAATACAGTGGTGCTGTTGTGTACAGTAGTAGAATACAGTGGTGCTGTTGTGTACAGTAGTAGAATACAGTGATGCTGTTGTGTACAGTAGTAGAATACAGTGATGCTGTTGTGTACAGTAGTAGAATACAGTGGTGCTGTTGTGTACAGTAGTATCAACAGTACAGTGGTGCTGTTGTGTACAGTAGTAGAATACAGTGGTGCTGTTGTGTACAGTAGTATCATACAGTCATACAGTGGTGCTGTTGTGTACAGTAGTAGAATACAGTGGTGCTGTTGTGTACAGTAGTAGAATACAGTGGTGCTGTTGTGTACAGTAGTAGAATACAGTGGTGCTGTTGTGTACAGTAGTATCATACAGTGGTGCTGTTGTGTACAGTAGTAGAATACAGTGATGCTGTTGTGTACAGTAGTATCATACAGTCATACAGTGGTGCTGTTGTGTACAGTAGTAGAATACAGTGGTGCTGTTGTGTACAGTAGTAGAATACAGTGGTGCTGTTGTGTACAGTAGTATCATATAGTGGTGCTGTTGTGTACAGTAGTAGAATACAGTGATGCTGTTGTGTACAGTAGTAGAATACAGTCATACAGTGGTGCTGTTGTGTACAGTAGTATCATATAGTGGTGCTGTTGTGTACAGTAGTATCATACAGTCATATAGTGGTGCTGTTGTGTACAGTAGTATCATACAGTGGTGCTGTTGTGTACAGTAGTAGAATACAGTCATGGTGCTGTGTACAGTAGTATCATACAGTATCATACAGTGGTGCTGTTGTGTACAGTAGTATCATATAGTGGTGCTGTTGTGTACAGTAGTAGAATACAGTGATGCTGTTGTGTACAGTAGTAGAATACAGTGGTGTGGTGCTGTTGTGTACAGTAGTATCATACAGTGGTGCTGTTGTGTACAGTAGTATCATACAGTCATACAGTGGTGCTGTTGTGTACAGTAGTATCATACAGTGGTGCTGTTGTGTACAGTAGTATCATACAGTGATGCTGTTGTGTACAGTAGTATCATACAGTCATACAGTGGTGCTGTTGTGTACAGTAGTATCATACAGTCATACAGTGGTGCTGTTGTGTACAGTAGTATCATACAGTCATACAGTGGTGCTGTTGTGTACAGTAGTATCATACAGTCATACAGTGGTGCTGTTGTGTACAGTAGTATCAATACAGTGGTGCTGTTGTGTACAGTAGTATCATACAGTGGTGCTGTTGTGTACAGTAGTATCATACAGTGGTGCTGTTGTGTACAGTAGTAGAATACAGTGGTGCTGTTGTGTACAGTAGTATCATACAGTCATACAGTGGTGCTGTTGTGTACAGTAGTATCATACAGTGGTGCTGTTGTGTACAGTAGTAGAATACAGTGGTGCTGTTGTGTACAGTAGTAGAATACAGTCATACAGTGGTGCTGTTGTGTACAGTAGTAGAATACAGTGGTGCTGTTGTGTACAGTAGTAGAATACAGTCATACAGTGGTGCTGTTGTGTACAGTAGTATCATACAGTGGTGCTGTTGTGTACAGTAGTAGAATACAGTGGTGCTGTTGTGTACAGTGTGGTGCTGTTGTGTACAGTAGTAGACAGTACAGTGGTGCTGTTGTGTACAGTAGTAGAATACAGTGGTGCTGTTGTGTACAGTAGTAGAATACAGTGGTGCTGTTGTGTACAGTAGTAGAATACAGTGGTGCTGTTGTGTACAGTAGTATCATACAGTCATACAGTGGTGCTGTTGTGTACAGTAGTATCATACAGTCATACAGTGGTGCTGTTGTGTACAGTAGTAGAATACAGTGGGACAGTAGTAGAATACAGTGATGCTGTTGTGTACAGTAGATCATACAGTCATACAGTGGTGCTGTTGTGTACAGTAGTAGAATACAGTGTGATGCTGTTGTGTACAGTAGTAGAATACAGTCATACAGTGGTGCTGTTGTGTACAGTAGTATCATACAGTCATACATGATGCTGTTGTGTACAGTAGTAGGCTGCAAGATCTGTTTCCTTTCCCAACTCAGTTTCCTTTCCCAACTCTTCAGGCACTGCCTCTGAGAGACATAGATCTATAATCTAGTAGGAGACCTCTGAGAGACATAGATCTATAATCAGTGGAGAGACATAGCTCTGAGAGACAGTAGTATCTATAATCAGTAGACCTCTGAGAGACATAGATCTATAATCAGTAGACCTCTGAGAGACATAGATCTAGACATAGTTCTACAGTCAGACCTCTGAGAGACATAGTTCTAGAATCAGTAGTCCTCTGAGAGACATAGATCTATAATCAGTAGGCTTGATAGATCTAGAATCAGTTGACCTCTGAGAGACATAGATCTAGAATCAGTAGACCTCTGAGAGACATAGTTCTATAATCAGTAGACCTCTGAGAGACATAGTTCTATAATCAGTAGACCTCTGAGAGACATAGATCTATAATCAGTAGTCCTCTGAGAGACATAGATCTATAATCAGTAGACCTCTGAGAGACATAGTTCTAGAATCAGTAGACCTCTGAGAGACATAGTTCTATAATCAGTAGTCCTCTGAGAGACATAGATCTATAATCAGTAGTCCTCTGAGAGACATAGATCTATAAGACAGTAGACCTCTGAGAGACATAGTCTATAATCAGTGACAGAGAGACATAGTTCTAGAATCAGGAGACCTCTGAGAGACATAGTTCTAGAATCAGTAGACCTCTGAGAGACATAGTCTATAGATTGTTCTATAACCAGGAGACCTCTGAGAGACATAGTTCTATAATCAGGAGACCTCTGAGAGTATAGTTCTAGAATCAGTAGACCTAGAGACATAGATCTATAGAGACATAGTTCTAGAATCAGTAGACCTCTGAGAGACATAGTTCTATATTCTAGTAGTCCTCTGAGAGACATAGTTCTAGAATCAGTAGTCCTCTGAGAGACATAGTATAGACATAGTTCTCAGTAGACCTCTGAGAGACATAGTTCTATAATCATAGACCTCTGAGACATAGTTCTGAATCAGTGACCTCTGACATAGATCTATAATCAGGAGACCTCTGAGAGACATAGATCTATAATCACAGACCTCTGAGAGACATAGATCTATAATCAGGAGACCTCTGAGACATAGATCTATAGAGAGACATAGTTCTATAATCAGGAGACCTCTGAGAGACATAGATCTATAATCAGTAGACCTCTGAGAGACATAGTTCTATAGAGAGACATAGATCTATAATCAGTAGACCTCTGAGAGACATAGATCTATAATCAGTAGACCTCTGAGAGACATAGTTCTATAATCAGTAGACCTCTGAGAGACACAGTTCTAGAATCAGTAGACCTCTGAGAGACACAGTTCTAGAATCAGTAGTATCTGAGAGACATAGATCTATAATCAGTAGTCCTCTGAGAGACATAGATCTATAATCAGTAGTCCTCTGAGAGACATAGATCTATAATCAGTAGTCCTCTGAGAGACATAGATCTATAATCAGTAGTCCTCTGAGAGACATAGATCTATAATCAGTAGTCCTCTGAGAGACATAGATCTATAATCAGTAGACCTCTGAGGACATAGTTCTACAATCAGTAGACCTCTGAGAGACATAGTTCTATAATCAGTAGTCTGAGAGACATAGATCTATAATCAGTAGTCCTCTGAGAGACATAGATCTATAGAGAGACATAGTTCTAGAATCAGTAGACCTCTGAGAGACATAGTTCTATAGAGAGACATTGTTCTATAACCAGGAGACCTCTGAGAGACATAGTTCTATAATCAGGAGACCTCTGAGAGACATAGTTCTAGAATCAGTAGACCTCTGAGAGACATAGTTCTATAGAACATTGTTCTATAACCAGGAGACCTCTGAGAGACATAGTTCTATAATCAGGAGACCTCTGACAGACATAGTTCTAGAATCAGTAGACCTCTGAGAGACATAGATCTATAGAGAGACATAGTTCTAGAATCAGTAGACCTCTGAGAGACATAGTTCTATAGAGAGACATAGTTCTATAATCAGTAGTCCTCTGAGAGACATAGTTCTAGAATCAGTAGTCCTCTGAGACATAGATCTATAGAGAGACATAGTTCTAGAATCAGTAGACCTCTGAGAGACATAGTTCTATAATCAGGAGACCTCTGAGAGACATAGTTCTAGAATCAGTGGACCTCTGAGAGACATAGATCTATAATCAGGAGACCTCTGAGAGACATAGATCTATAATCAGGAGACCTCTGAGAGACATAGATCTATAATCAGGAGACCTCTGAGAGACATAGATCTATAGAGAGACATAGTTCTATAATCAGGAGACCTCTGAGAGACATAGATCTATAATCAGTAGACCTCTGAGAGACATAGTTCTAGAGAGACATAGATCTATAATCAGTAGACCTCTGAGAGACATAGTCTATAATCAGTAGACCTCTGAGAGACATAGTTCTATAATCAGGAGACCTCTGAGAGACACAGTTCTAGAATCAGTAGACCTCTGAGAGACACAGTTCTAGAATCAGTAGTCCTCTGAGAGACATAGATCTATAATCAGTAGTCCTCTGAGAGACATAGATCTATAATCAGTAGTCCTCTGAGAGACATAGATCTATAATCAGTAGTCCTCTGAGAGACATAGATCTATAATCAGTAGTCCTCTGAGAGACATAGATCTATAATCAGTAGTCCTCTGAGAGACATAGATCTATAATCAGTAGACCTCTGAGGGACATAGTTCTAGAATCAGTAGACCTCTGAGAGACATAGTTCTATAATCAGTAGTCCTCTGAGAGACATAGATCTAGAATCAGTAGTCCTCTGAGAGACATAGTTCTATAGAGAGACATTGTTCTATAACCAGGAGACCTCTGAGAGACATAGTTCTATAATCAGGAGACCTCTGAGAGACATAGATCTATAGAGAGACATAGTTCTAGAATCAGTAGACCTCTGAGAGACATAGTTCTATAGAGACAGTTCATAATCAGTAGTCCTCTGAGAGACATAGTTCTAAATCAGTAGTCCTCTGAGAGACATAGATCTATAGAGAATAGTTCTAGAATCAGGAGACCTCTGAGAGACATAGTTCTAGAATCAGTAGTCCTCTGAGAGACATAGTTCTATAATCAGTAGTCCTCTGAGAGACATAGTTCTATAATCAGGAGACCTCTGAGAGACATAGTTCTAGAATCAGTAGTCCTCTGAGAGACATAGATCTATAGAGAGACATAGTTCTAGAATCAGTAGTCCTCTGAGAGACATAGTTCTATAATCAGGAGACCTCTGAGAGACATAGTTCTAGAATCAGTAGACCTCTGAGAGACATAGATCTATAGAGAGACATAGTTCTAGAATCAGTAGTCCTCTGAGAGACATAGTTCTATAATCAGTAGTCCTCTGAGAGACATAGTTCTAGAATCAGTAGTCCTCTGAGAGACATAGTTCTATAATCAGGAGACCTCTGAGAGACATAGTTCTAGAATCAGTAGACCTCTGAGAGACATAGATCTATAGAGAGACATAGTTCTAGAATCAGTAGTCCTCTGAGAGACATAGTTCTATAATCAGTAGTCCTCTGAGAGACATAGTTCTAGAATCAGTAGACCTCTGAGAGACATAGATCTAGAATCAGTAGACCTCTGAGAGACATAGATCTATAGAGAGACATAGTTCTAGAATCAGTAGTCCTCTGAGAGACATAGTTCTATAATCAGTAGTCCTCTGAGAGACATAGTTCTATAATCAGTAGTCCTCTGAGAGACATAGTTCTATAATCAGGAGACCTCTGAGAGACATAGTTCTAGAATCAGTAGACCTCTGAGAGACATAGATCTATAGAGAGACATAGTTCTAGAATCAGTAGTCCTCTGAGAGACATAGTTCTATAATCAGTAGTCCTCTGAGAGACATAGTTCTATAATCAGTAGTCCTCTGAGAGACATAGTTCTATAATCAGTAGACCTCTGAGAGACATAGTTCTATAATCAGTAGACCTCTGAGAGACATAGATCTATAGAGAGACATAGTTCTAGAATCAGTAGTCCTCTGAGAGACATAGTTCTATAATCAGTAGTCCTCTGAGAGACATAGTTCTAGAATCAGGAGACCTCTGAGAGACATAGTTCTAGAATCAGTAGACCTCTGAGAGACATAGATCTATAGTAGACCTCTGAGAGACATAGTTCAGAATCAGTAGACCTCTGAGAGACATAGTTCTAGAATCAGTAGACCTCTGAGAGACATAGTTCTAGAATCAGTAGACCTCTGAGAGACATAGTTCTATAATCAGAGACCTCTGAGAGACATAGATCTATAATCAGTAGAGCTCTGAGAGACATAGTTCTATAATCAGGAGACCTCTGAGGGACATAGTTCTAGAATCAGTAGACCTCTGAGAGACATAGATCTATAATCAGTAGACCTCTGAGAGACATAGTTCTAGAATCAGAGACCTCTGAGAGACATAGTTCTATAGAGAGACATAGTTCTATAATCAGTAGTCCTCTGAGAGACATAGTTCTAGAATCAGTAGACCTCTGAGAGACATAGTTCTAGAATCAGTAGACCTCTGAGAGACATAGATCTATAATCAGTAGACCTCTGAGAGACATAGTTCTATAAGACCTCTGAGAGACATAGTTCTATGAGAGACATAGTTCTATAATCAGTAGTCCTCTGAGAGACATAGTTCTAGAATCAGTAGACCTCTGAGAGACATAGTTCTAGAATCAGTAGACCTCTGAGAGACACAGTTCTAGAATCAGTAGACCTCTGAAGACACAGTTCTAGAATCAGTAGACCTCTGAGAGACATAGTTCTATAATCAGGAGACCTCTGAGAGACATAGTTCTATAATCAGTAGACCTCTGAGAGACATAGATCTCTAGTAAATCAGTAGACCTCTGAGAGACATAGATCTATAGAATCATAATCAGAGACCTCTGAGAGACATAGTTCTATAATCAGTAGACCTCTGAGAGACATAGTTCTATAATCAGTAGACCTCTGAGAGACATAGTTCTATAATCAGTAGACCTCTGAGAGACATAGTTCTAATCAATCAGAGACATGACCAGTCTGAGAGACATAGATCTATAATCAGTAGACCTCTGAGAGACATAGTTCTATAATCAGTAGACCTCTGAGAGACATAGATCTATAATCAGTAGACCTCTGAGAGACATAGTTCTATAATCAGTAGACCTCTGAGAGACATAGTTCTATAATCAGTAGACCTCTGAGAGACATAGTTCTAGAATCAGTAGACCTCTGAGAGACATAGTTCTATAATCAGGAGACCAGTCTGAGAGACATAGTTCTATAATCAGTAGACCTCTGAGAGACATAGATCTATAATCATAGTTCTAGAATCAGTAGACCTCTGAGAGACATAGTTCTATAATCAGTAGACCTCTGAGAGACATAGTTCTAGAATCAGTAGACCTCTGAGAGACATAGTTCTATAGAAGACATAGTTCAGAATAGTAGTCCTCTGAGAGACATAGTTCTATAATCAGTAGACCTCTGAGAGACATAGTTCTATAATCAGTAGACCTCTGAGAGACATAGTTCTATAGTAGTTCTAGAATCAGTAGACCTCTGAGAGACATAGTTCTATAATCAGTAGAGCTCTGAGAGACATAGTTCTAGGACAATCAGTAGACCTCTGAGAGACATAGATCTATAATCAGACCTCCCAGACATAGTCTATAATCAGTAGACCTCTGAGAGACATAGTTCTATAATCAGTAGACCTCTGAGAGACAGTAGACCTCTAGAGACATAGATCAGTAGACCTCTGAGAGACATAGTTCTAGAATCAGTAGACCTCTGAGAGACATAGATCTATAATCAGGAGACCTCTGAGAGACATAGTTCTAGAATCAGTAGACCTCTGAGAGACATAGTAGACCTCTGAGAGACATAGTTCTATAATCAGTAGACCTCTGAGAGACATAGTTCTATAATCAGTAGACCTCTGAGAGACATAGTTCTAGAATCAATCATAGTAATCAGAGACCTCTGAGAGACATAGTTCTATAATCAGTAGACCTCTGAGAGACATAGTTCTATAATCAGTAGACCTCTGAGAGACATAGTTCTATAATCAGTAGACCTCTGAGAGACATAGTTCTATAATCAGTAGACCTCTGAGAGACATAGTTCTATAATCAGTAGACCTCTGAGAGACATAGTTCTATAATCAGGAGACCTCTGAGAGACATAGTTCTATAATCAGTAGACCTCTGAGAGACATAGTTCTATAATCAGGAGACCTCTGAGAGACATAGTTCTATAATCAGTAGACCTCTGAGAGACATAGATCTATAATCAGGAGACCTCTGAGAGACATAGTTCTATAATCAGTAGACCTCTGAGAGACATAGTTCTATAATCAGTAGACCTCTGAGAGACATAGATCTATAATCAGTAGACCTCTGAGAGACATAGTTCTATAATCAGTAGACCTCTGAGAGACATAGTTCTATAATCAGTAGACATGAGAGACATAGATCTATAATCAGGGAGACCTCTGAGAGACATAGTTCTATAATCAGTAGACCTCTGAGAGACATAGATCTATAATCAGTAGACCTCTGAGAGACATAGTTCTAGAATCAGTAGAGACCTAGTTCTGAGACCTCTGAGAGACATAGTTCTATAATCAGGAGACCTCTGAGAGACATAGTTCTAGAATCAGTAGACCTCTGAGAGACATAGTTCTAGAATCAGTAGACCTCTGAGAGACATAGTTCTATAATCAGGAGACCTCTGAGAGACATAGTTCTAGAATCAGTAGACCTCTGAGAGACATAGATCTAGAATCAGTAGACCTCTGAGAGACATAGTTCTATAATCAGTAGACCTCTGAGAGACATAGATCTAGAATCAGTAGACCTCTGACATAGTTCTATAATCAGTAGACCTCTGAGAGACATAGTATCTAGTCAGTAGACCTCTGAGAGACATAGTTCTAGAATCAGTAGACCTCTGAGAGACATAGTTCTATAATCAGTAGACCTCTGAGAGACATAGTTCTAGAATCAGTAGACCTCTGAGAGACATAGATTATAGAGAGACATAGTAGAATCAGTAGACCTCTGAGAGACATAGATCTAGAATCAGTAGACCTCTGAGAGACATAGTTCTATAATCAGTAGACCTCTGAGAGACATAGTTCTATAATCAGTAGACCTCTGAGAGACATAGATCTAGAGACATAATAATCAGTAGACCTCTGAGAGACACAGTTCTATAATCAGTAGACCTCTGAGAGACATAGTTCTATAATCAGTAGACCTCTGAGAGACATAGATCTATAATCAGTAGACCTCTGAGAGACATAGATCTATAATCAGTAGACCTCTGAGAGACATAGATCTATAATCAGTAGACCTCTGAGAGACATAGTTCTATAATCAGTAGACCTCTGAGAGACATAGTTCTATAATCAGTAGACCTCTGAGAGACATAGTTCTAGAATCAGTAGACCTCTGAGAGACATAGTTCTATAATCAGTAGACCTCTGAGAGACATAGTTCTAGAATCAGTAGACCTCTGAGAGACATAGTTCTATAATCAGTAGTCCTCTGAGAGACATAGTTCTATAATCAGGAGACCTCTGAGAGACATAGTTCTAGAATCAGTAGTCCTCTGAGAGACATAGATCTATAGAGAGACATAGTTCTAGAGACCTCTGAGAGACATAGTTCTATAATCAGTAGACCTCTGAGAGACATAGATCTAGAATCAGTAGACCTCTGAGAGACATAGATCTATAATCAGTAGACCTCTGAGAGAGACATAGTTCTAGAATCAGTATAGAGACATAGTTCTAGAATCAGTAGACCTCTGAGAGACATAGTTCTATAATCAGTAGACCTCTGAGAGACATAGTTCTATAATCAGTAGACCTCTGAGAGACATAGTTCTATAATCAGGAGACCTCTGAGAGACATAGTTCTAGAATCAGTAGACCTCTGAGAGACATAGATCTAGAATCAGTAGACCTCTGAGACATAGTTCATAGTAGTCTAGAATCAGTAGTCCTCTGAGAGACATAGTTCTATAATCAGTAGTCCTCTGAGAGACATAGTTCTATAATCAGTAGTCCTCTGAGAGACATAGTTCTAGAATCAGTAGTCCTCTGAGAGACATAGTTCTATAATCAGTAGTCCTCTGAGAGACATAGTTCTATAATCAGGAGACCTCTGAGAGACATAGTTCTAGAATCAGTAGACCTCTGAGAGACATAGATCTATAGAGAGACATAGTTCTAGAATCAGTAGTCCTCTGAGAGACATAGTTCTATAATCAGTAGTCCTCTGAGAGACATAGTTCTATAATCAGTAGTCCTCTGAGAGACATAGTTCTATAATCAGGAGACCTCTGAGAGACATAGTTCTATAATCAGTAGTCCTCTGAGAGACATAGATCTATAATCAGTAGACCTCTGAGAGACATAGTTCTAGAATCAGTAGACCTCTGAGAGACATAGTTCTAGAATCAGGAGACCTCTGAGAGACATAGTTCTAGAATCAGTAGACCTCTGAGAGACACAGTTCTATAATCAGTAGACCTCTGAGAGACATAGATCTATAATCAGTAGTCCTCTGAGAGACATAGTTCTATAATCAGTAGTCCTCTGAGAGACATAGTTCTATAATCAGTAGTCCTCTGAGAGACATAGTTCTATAATCAGGAGACCTCTGAGAGACATAGATCTAGAATCAGGAGACCTCTGAGAGACATAGTTCTATAATCAGTAGTCCTCTGAGAGACACAGTTCTATAATCAGTAGACCTCTGAGAGACATAGTTCTATAATCAGGAGACCTCTGAGAGACATAGATCTATAATCAGTAGACCTCTGAGAGACATAGTTCTATAATCAGGAGACCTCTGAGAGACATAGTTCTATAATCAGGAGACCTCTGAGAGACATAGTTCTATAATCAGGAGACCTCTGAGAGACATAGATCTATAATCAGGAGACCTCTGAGAGACATAGTTCTATAATCAGTAGACCTCTGAGAGACATAGTTCTATAATCAGTAGACCTCTGAGAGACATAGATCTAGAATCAGGAGACCTCTGAGAGACATAGATCTATAATCAGTAGACCTCTGAGAGACATAGTTCTAGAATCAGTAGACCTCTGAGAGACATAGTTCTATAATCAGGAGACCTCTGAGAGACATAGTTCTAGAATCAGGAGACCTCTGAGAGACATAGTTCTATAATCAGTAGACCTCTGAGAGACATAGATCTATAATCAGGAGACCTCTGAGAGACATAGTTCTAGAATCAGGAGACCTCTGAGAGACATAGTTCTATAATCAGTAGACCTCTGAGAGACATAGTTCTAGAATCAGTAGACCTCTGAGAGACATAGTTCTAGAATCAGTAGACCTCTGAGAGACATAGATCTAGAATCAGGAGACCTCTGAGAGACATAGATCTAGAATCAGGAGACCTCTGAGAGACATAGATCTATAATCAGTAGACCTCTGAGAGACATAGATCTATAATCAGGAGACCTCTGAGAGACATAGATCTAGAATCAGGAGACCTCTGAGAGACATAGATCTAGAATCAGGAGACCTCTGAGAGACATAGATCTATAATCAGTAGACCTCTGAGAGACATAGATCTATAATCAGTAGACCTCTGAGAGACATAGATCTAGAATCAGGAGACCTCTGAGAGACATAGATCTAGAATCAGGAGACCTCTGAGAGACATAGATCTATAATCAGTAGACCTCTGAGAGACATAGATCTATAATCAGGAGACCTCTGAGAGACAGTTCTAGAATCAGTAGACCTCTGAGAGACATAGATCTATAATCAGTAGTCCTCTGAGAGACATAGATCTAGAATCAGGAGACCTCTGAGAGACATAGATCTATAATCAGTAGACCTCTGAGAGACATAGATCTATAATCAGGAGACCTCTGAGAGACACAGTTCTATAATCAGGAGACCTCTGAGAGACATAGATCTATAATCAGGAGACCTCTGAGAGACATAGATCTAGAATCAGGAGACCTCTGAGAGACATAGATCTAGAATCAGGAGACCTCTGAGAGACATAGATCTAGAATCAGGAGACCTCTGAGAGACAGTTCTAGAATCAGTAGTCCTCTGAGAGACATAGATCTATAATCAGGAGACCTCTGAGAGACATAGTTCTATAATCAGTAGTCCTCTGAGAGACATAGATCTAGAATCAGGAGACCTCTGAGAGACATAGATCTATAATCAGTAGACCTCTGAGAGACATAGTTCTAGAATCAGTAGACCTCTGAGAGACATAGTTCTATAATCAGGAGACCTCTGAGAGACATAGTTCTAGAATCAGGAGACCTCTGAGAGACATAGTTCTATAATCAGTAGACCTCTGAGAGACATAGATCTATAATCAGGAGACCTCTGAGAGACATAGTTCTAGAATCAGGAGACCTCTGAGAGACATAGTTCTAGAATCAGTAGACCTCTGAGAGACATAGTTCTAGAATCAGTAGACCTCTGAGAGACATAGTTCTATAATCAGTAGACCTCTGAGAGACATAGTTCTAGAATCAGTAGACCTCTGAGAGACATAGTTCTAGAATCAGTAGACCTCTGAGAGACATAGATCTAGAATCAGGAGACCTCTGAGAGACATAGATCTAGAATCAGGAGACCTCTGAGAGACATAGATCTATAATCAGTAGACCTCTGAGAGACATAGATCTATAATCAGGAGACCTCTGAGAGACATAGATCTAGAATCAGGAGACCTCTGAGAGACATAGATCTAGAATCAGGAGACCTCTGAGAGACATAGATCTATAATCAGTAGACCTCTGAGAGACATAGATCTATAATCAGTAGACCTCTGAGAGACATAGATCTAGAATCAGGAGACCTCTGAGAGACATAGATCTAGAATCAGGAGACCTCTGAGAGACATAGATCTATAATCAGTAGACCTCTGAGAGACATAGATCTATAATCAGGAGACCTCTGAGAGACAGTTCTAGAATCAGTAGACCTCTGAGAGACATAGATCTATAATCAGTAGTCCTCTGAGAGACATAGATCTATAATCAGTAGACCTCTGAGAGACATAGATCTATAATCAGTAGACCTCTGAGAGACATAGTTCTATAGAGAGACATAGTTCTAGAATCAGTAGACCTCTGAGAGACACAGTTCTAGAATCAGTAGACCTCTGAGAGACACAGTTCTAGAATCAGGAAACAGATATTCCATGTTCCTTTTCTTCCGTTCTTCTTTCTCTCCTTCCATTGTTGTACTCTCCTTGCTGTCCACACCAGACTGGAGATCATTAAACCCCCAACCAGTAAATTGAGTCCAGTCTGCAACCTCCTGACTTGATATCTAGCTCCCAAACTGGTTAAAACGTGCCACTGTCCTGCTGTCTCAGCTGTCCGGCTGTGTTGACCCTCTCCTACAGCCTTTCCTTGATAACCACCATCACAGCAGATTCATGAAATGCATCAATCGGAGAGAGAATAGTTCTAAAAATAAACAACGATAATCATAATATTATAATTTAAGATATAATTTAGAAATAATACATTAGTATAATTTCATAGTATAACTTGTAAAGAATACTTTAGAGTACATCACCTGCCTTTGAGTAGTTAGGTCTCTTTCCCTGCTGACGCTGTTTTCTAAAATTGCGAAGTAGCCGAACAGACAGCGTGATAAGATTATAAACCTGTGTTGTTGGAGGAATCTCACAGTGAATTATGTGAAGAGTTACACTGACATTGTTCTAGTTGAGGTTTGTGGCACAGGAACATGGCTGTACATTGTGACTACTGGGAACTCATTATAAATAGTTCAAAAGCAGCCTTGGCTTGGTGTGCTCACAGACGTTGGGCTCACTCTACATATACTCGGAAGATACGCAGAATTCCCAAACTTCTCATTCACTGGGGAAGAGATTTTGAGTGAGACGGAGTTTTGACAATTCGGCTATATTTATTTAGTTTTATTACATGAGGACACATTGACAAATCTCTCCTTCCCAGTTGGGCATAATTTGCATAAATCAAGTTGATATTCTATTGAAAGGGATTAGCTGTGCATTTGTCTGGGTGTAGGGGGAATAATCCCCAGAAGCAACTCTGCTGTCCGTCAAACTGGGTATATTATATTTGTGCCTGACATGTTAAATTAAAACAATCTGTCTCTAAAATATGTCATTGTCCCTTTACAGGATTACTTGATGACACACATGTACAGCAACGCGGGCAGAGATGACTTATGGAACAAACTGACTGAGGTATGGAATGTTGATTGCTTTTGCTCTCTCTCTCTCTGTCTCTCTCTGTCTCTCTCTGTCTCTCTCTCTCTCTCTCTCTCTCTCTCTCTCTCTCTCTCTCTCTCTCTCTCTCTGTCTCTCTCTCTCTCTCTCTCTCTCTCTCTCTCTCTCTCTCTCTCGCTCTCTCGCTGTCTCTCTCTCTCTCTCTCTCTCTCTCTCTCTCTCTCTCTCTCTCTCTCTCTCTCTCTCTCTCTCTCTCTCTCTCGCTCTCTTTTTTCAACCACGCCACAATTTTTCTTGTAAACAAACTTTAGTTTTGGTATGTCTGTTAGGACATCTACTTTGTGTATGACACGTCATTTTTTTAACAATTGTTTACAGACAGATTATTTCACTTATAATTCACTGTATCACAATTCCATTGGGTCAGAAGTTTATATACACTAAGTTGACTGTGCCTTTAAACAGCTTGGAAAATTCCAGAAAATGATGTCATGGCTTTAGAAGCTTCTGATAGTCTAATTGACATATATGGAGTCAATTGGAGGTGTACCTGTGGATGTATTTCAAGGCCTACCTTCAAGCTCAGTGCCTCTTTGCTTGATATCATGGGCAAATCAAAAGAAATCAGAAAAAAATTCTGGTTCATCCCTGGGAGAAATGTCCAAATATCTGAAGGTACCACATTCATCTGTACAAACAATAGTACGCAAGTATAAACATCATGGGACCACGCAGCCATCATACCGCTCAGGAAGGAGACGCATTCTGTCTCCTAGAGATGAACGTACTTTGGTGCAAAAAGTGAAAATCAATCTCAGAACAACAGCAAAAGACGTTGTGAAGATGCTGGAGGAAACAGGTACAAAAGTATCTATATCCACAGTAAAACAAGTCCTATATCGACATAACCTGAAAGGCTGCTCAGCAAGGATGAAGCCAGACTGCGGTTTGCAAATGCACATGGGGACAATGATCATACTTTTGGAGAAGTGAGGGCAGAACTGAAAAAGCGTGTGCGAGCAAGGAGCCTACAAACCTGACTCAGTTACAGCAGCTCTGTCAGGAGGAATGGACCAAAATTCACCCAACGTATTATGGGAAGCTTGTGGAAGGCTACCCAAAACGTTTGACCCAAGTTAAACAATGTAAACGCAATGCTACCAAATACTAATTGAGTGTATGTAAACTTCTGACCCACTGAGAATGTGATGAAGGAAATAAAAGCTGAAATAAATCATTCTCTCTACTATTATTCTGATATTTCACATTCTTAAGATAAAGTTATGATCCTAACTGACCTAAGAAAGGATTTTTTTTACTATAATTAAATGTCAGGAATTGTGAAAAACTAAGTTTAAATGTATTTGGCTAAGATGTATGCAAACTTCAGACTTCAACTGTATATATATATACACACACAACTGGTCAAAAGTTTTAGAACATCTACTCTTTTCTTTCTTTCTACATTGTAGAATAATAGAGAAGACATTGATAATAGCCACCCTTTGCCTTGGTGACAGCTTCAAACACTCTCTCAACTAGCTTCATGACATAGTCACCCGGAATGCATTTCAATTAACAGGTGTGCCTTGTTAAAAGTACATTTGTGGAATTTCTTTCCTACTTAGTGTGTTTGAGCCAATCAGTTTTGTGTTGTGACAAGGTTGGGGTGGTATACAGAAGATAGCCCTATTTGGTAAAAGACCAAGTCCATATTGTGGCAAGAACTGCTGAAATAAGCAAATAGAAATGACAGTCCATTATTACTTTAAGACATGAAGGTCAGTCAATACGGAACATTTTCATAACTTTGAAAGTTTCTTCAAGTGCAGTCGCGAAAACCATCAAGCGTTATGATGAAACTGGCTCTCATGAGGACCACCACAGCAAAGGAAGACCCAGAGTTACCTCTGCTGCAGAGGATAAGTTCATTAGAGTTACCAACCTCAGAATTTGCAGCCCAAATAAATGCTTCACAGAGTTGAAGTAACAGACACATCTCAACATCAACTGTTCAGAGGAGACTGTGTGAATCAGGCCTTCATGGTTGAATTGCTGCAACGAAACCACTACTAAAGGACACCAATAATAAGAAGAGACTTGCTTGGTCCAAGAAACATGAGCAATGGACATTAGACTGGTCCAAATGGGAGATATATGGTTCCAACCGCTGTGTATTTGTGAGACTCTGTGTGGGTGAACGGATGATCTGCACATGTGCATTTCCCACCGTGAAGCATGGAGGAGGAGGTGTTATGGTGTGGGGGTACTTTGCTGGTGACACTGTCTGTGATTTATTTCGAATTGAAGGCACACTTAACCAGCATAGCTACCACAGCATTCTGCACTAATACGCCATCCCATCTGGTTTGGACTTAGTTGGACTAACATTGTTTTTCAACAGGACAATAACCCAACACACCTCCAGGCTGTGTAAGGGCTATTTTACCAAGGAGAGTGCTGCATCAGATGACCTGGCCTCCACAATCCCTCAATCTCAACCAAATTGAGATGGTTTGGCATGAGTTGGACCGCAGAGTGACGGAAAAGTAGCCAGCAAGTGCTCAGTATATGTGGGAACTCCTACAAGACTGTTGGAAAATCATTCCAGGTGAAGCTGGTTGAGAGAATGCCAAGAGTTTGCAAAGCTGTGATCAAGGCAAAGGGTGGCTATTTAAAGAATCAGGACCTGGGTTCTCCCTGGTAAATAACAGAGAGTCAGGACCTGGGTTCTGTCTGGTAAATAACAGAGTGTCAGGACCTGGGTTCTGTCTGGTAAATAACAGAGAGTCAGGACCTGGGTTCTACCTGGCAAATAACAGAGTCAGGACCTGGGTTCTACCTGGTAAATAACAGAGTCAGGACCTGGGTTCTACCTGGTAAATAACAGAGTGTCAGGACCTGGGTTCTGCCTGGTAAATAACAGAGTCAGGACCTGGGTTCTGTCTGGTAAATAACAGAGTCAGGACCTGGGTTCTGCCTGGTAAATAACAGAGAGTCAGGACCTGGGTTCTGTCTGGTAAATAACAGAGAGTCAGGACCTGGGTTCTGCCTGGTAAATACCAGAGTCAGGACCTGGGTTCTGTCTGGTAAATAACAGAGTCAGGACCTGGGTTCTACCTGGTAAATAACAGAGAGTCAGGACCTGGGTTCTACTTGGTAAATAACAGAGAGTCAGGACCTGGGTTATGTCTGGTAAATAACAGAGAATCAGGACCTGGGTTCTGTCTGGTAAATAACAGAGAGTCAGGACCTGGGTTCTGTCTGGTAAATAACAGAGTCAGGACCTGGGTTCTGTCTGGTAAATAACAGAGAGTCAGGACCTGGGTTCTGTCTGGTAAATAACAGAGTCAGGACCTGGGTTCTGCCTGGTAAATAACAGAGTCAGGACCTGGGTTCTGCCTGGTAAATAACAGAGAGTCAGGACCTGGGTTCTGTCTGGTAAATAACAGAGAGTCAGGACCTGGGTTCTGCCTGGTAAATAACAGAGTCAGGACCTGGGTTCTGCCTGGTAAATAACAGAGTCAGGACCTGGGTTCTGTCTGGTAAATAACAGAGAGTCAGGACCTGGGTTCTCTCTGGTAAATAACAGAGAGTCAGGACCTGGGTTCTGTCTGGTAAATAACAGAGTCAGGACCTGGGTTCTGCCTGATAAATAACAGAGAGTCAGGACCTGGGTTCTGTCTGGTAAATAACAGAGAGTCAGGACCTGGGTTCTGTCTGGTAAATAACAGAGAGTCAGGACCTGGGTTCTGCCTGGTAAATAACAGAGTCAGGACCTGGGTTCTGCCTGGTAAATAACAGAGAGTCAGGACCTGGGTTCTGTCTGGTAAATAACAGAGAGTCAGGACCTGGGTTCTGTCTGGTAAATAACAGAGAGTCAGGACCTGGGTTCTGTCTGGTAAATAACAGAGAGTCAGGACCTGGGTTCTGCCTGGTAAATAACAGAGAGTCAGGACCTGGGTTCTGTCTGGTAAATAACAGACCATGAAACAACAAGCAGTCTTATTTTTCTCCTCACACTTCCACTGTCCAAGAAGGACCCAGCATCCTCAGTTCTCTCCTCACACCTCCACTGTCCATGAAGGACCCAGCATCCTCAGTTCTCTCCTCACATCTCCACTGTCCATGAAGGACCCAGCATCCTCAGTTCTCTCCTCACACCTCCACTGTCCATGAAAGACCCAGCATCCTCAGTTCTCTCCTCACACCTCCACTGTCCATGAAGGACCTAGCATCCTCAGTTCTCTCCTCACATCTCCACTGTCCATGAAGGACCCAGCATCCTCAGTTCTCTCCTCACACCTCCACTGTCCATGAAGGACCATGCATCCTCAGTTCTCTACTCACACCTCCACTGTCCATGAAGGACCAAGCATCCTCAGTTCTCTCCTCACACCTCCACTGTCCATGAAGGACCCAGCATCCTCAGTTCTCTCCTCACACTTCCACTGTCCATGAAGGACCCAGCATCCTCAGTTCTCTCTTCACCTCCACTGTCCATGAAGGACCCAGCATCCTCAGTTCTCTCCTCACACCTCCACTGTCCATGAAGGACCATGCATCCTCAGTTCTCTACTCACACCTCCACTGTCCATGAAGGACCAAGCATCCTCAGTTCTCTCCTCACACCTCCACTGTCCATGAAGGACCTAGCATCCTCAGTTCTCTCCTCACATCTCCACTGTCCATGAAGGACCCAGCATCCTCAGTTCTCTCCTCACACCTCCACTGTCCATGAAGGACCATGCATCCTCAGTTCTCTACTCACACCTCCACTGTCCATGAAGGACCAAGCATCCTCAGTTCTCTCCTCACACCTCCACTGTCCATGAAGGACCCAGCATCCTCAGTTCTCTCCTCACACTTCCACTGTCCATGAAGGACCCAGCATCCTCAGTTCTCTCTTCACACCTCCACTGTCCATGAAGGACCCAGCATCCTCAGTTCTCTCCTCACACCTCCACTGTCCATGAAGGACCATGCATCCTCAGTTCTCTACTCACACCTCCACTGTCCATGAAGGACCAAGCATCCTCAGTTCTCTCCTCACACCTCCACTGTCCATGAAGGACCATGCATCCTCAGTTCTCTCCTCACATCTCCACTGTCCATGAAGGACCCAGCATCCTCAGTTCTCTCCTCACACCTCCACTGTCCATGAAGGACCTAGCATCCTCAGTTCTCTTCTCACATCTCCACTGTCCATGAAGGACCCAGCATCCTCAGTTCTCTCCTCACACCTCCACTGTCCATGAAGTACCCAGCATCCTCAGTTCTCTCCTCACACCTCCACTGTCCATGAAGGACCTAGCATCCTCAGTTCTCTCCTCACATCTCCACTCTCCATGAAGGACCCAGCATCCTCAGTTCTCTCCTCACACCTCCACTGTCCATGAAGGACCCAGCATCCTCAGTTCTCTCCTCACACCTCCACTGTCCATGAAGGACCCAGCATCCTCAGTTCTCTCCTCACACCTCCACTCTCCATGAAGGACCAAGCATCCTCAGTTCTCTCCTCACACCTCCACTGTCCATGAAGGACCCAGCATCCTCAGTTCTCTCCTCACACCTCCACTGTCCATGAAGGACCCAGCATCCTCAGTTCTCTCCTCACATCTCCAGTCTCCATGAAGGACCCAGCATCCTCAGTTCTCTCCTCACACTTCCACTGTCCATGAAGGACCCAGCATCCTCAGTTCTCTCCTCACACCTCCACTGTCCATGAAGGACCTAGCATCCTCAGTTCTCTCCTCACATCTCCACTGTCCATGAAGGACCCAGCAACCTCAGTTCTCTCCTCACACCTCCACTGTCCATGAAGGACCCAGCATCCTCAGTTCTCTCCTCACACCTCCACTGTCCATGAAGGACCTAGCATCCTCAGTTCTCTCCTCACATCTCCACTGTCCATGAAGGACCCAGCATCCTCAGTTCTCTCCTCACACCTCCACTGTCCATGAAGGACCCAGCATCCTCAGTTCTCTCCTCACACCTCCACTGTCCATGAAAGACCCAGCATCCTCAGTTCTCTCCTCACACCTCCACTGTCCATGAAGGACCTAGCATCCTCAGTTCTCTCCTCACATCTCCACTGTCCATGAAGGACCCAGCATCCTCAGTTCTCTCCTCACATCTCCACTGTCCATGAAGGACCCAGCATCCTCAGTTCTCTCCTCACACCTCCACTGTCCATGAAGGACCTAGCATCCTCAGTTCTCTCCTCACACCTCCACTGTCCATGAAGGACCCAGCATCCTCAGTTCTCTCCTCACACCTCCACTCTCCATGAAGGACCCAGCATCCTCAGTTCTCTCCTCACACCTCCACTCTCCATGAAGGACCCAGCATCCTCAGTTCTCTCCTCACATCTCCACTACTGTAATGATATCTCTAGACATCATTTAGAACTACAACGATGTGCAATACTTGGCCATTGGAAACGATACTCTCTGCCGAGATCCTCTGCAACATGCAGCCTGGATATTTCACTGTTGTTGTCACCACTTCAATCACCCATTGTATCCCTATGAATAGGTCATGATCTGTCTGTCTGCCCCTATAGGGGTAAGTACTGGAAGTACTATAAGCACTAAAGACATGCGATAGGCACACCTTTGAGTGATAAAGAGGATTTCACTTCTCACTACCTCTGTTTGTCCCCTTTGACACATCTAACGCCTCATCAATCGTCTGTGACGGCCAATTAATTCAATGAATGCTGATATTCACAGCTTTCCATCGGGCTGTTCATGAGAAACCAATTTGCATCAGTAATCTGCCACGTGAGGCGGGCACAAAGCCTTTTGTGAAGGGAAGCCCAGGATCACTGGCAGCATGGCTGGTCTATCCTGGCTTACTCCCCCTGTCAATATGTCTCAGAGGATACAGAAGGTGTGTGTGTGTTTGTGTTTGTGTTTGTGTGTTCAAAGCCATGATCAACGGTCCCCTTTTTAAATGACGTACAGCTTATAACAGGCTTCATAAAGCCTTCATAAACACAACATAAACGTGTCACAAATGATCTATAACCGTATGTCATGCTCTATAACAGGCTTCATAAAGCCTTCATAAACACAACATAAATGTGTCACAAATGATCTATAACCGTATGTCATGCTCTATAACAGGCTTCATAAAGCCTTCATAAACACAACATAAACGTGTCACGAATGATCTATAACCGTATGTCATGCTCTATAACAGGCTTCATAAAGCCTTCATAAACACAACATAAACGTGTCACGAATGATCTATAACCGTATGTCATGCTCTATAACAGGCTTCATAAACACAACATAAACCTGTCAGAAATGATCTATAACCGTATGTCATGCTCTATAACAGGCCTCATAAGTGTGGCGTAACTGTGTGACATAACCAGCAATGTCAAATGTGACATAATCCACTATGTCAAAAATGAAGTTGTGCTTTATAGTGGGTGGCAGGAGCACTGCTTCGTAAAGGTCCGTATACATCATATGAAGGCTTCGCAAAGCATTATAACCTCGTCATGCATCTCGGGTAGAGCATCGCAGCACCGGGATAGTGGGTTAGGTTGTCATGACTACCCACACGGTAAAAAAACAATGTACGCGCTCATGACTGAAAGTCTCTTTTTGGATAAAGCGTTTGATAAATTGCGTATAAATTATATTATATTACTGTAAAACATTTCTAGGATAACCCAACCTCTTTCCCTCCTGGGTGCAGAGCCAATATTGGAGCTGACCTCAACTTCCCCCAAAATGCTGTGCTGCAGGAGGACACACTCTAAAGTGCAGTCAAAATGCTGTGCTGCAGGAGGACACACTCTAAAGTGCAGTCAAAATGCTGTGCTGCAGGAGGACACACTCTAAAGTGCAGTCAAAATGCTGTGCTGCAGGAGGACACACTCTAAAGTGCAGTCAAAATGCTGTGCTGCAGGAGGACACACTCTAAAGTGCAGTCAAAATGCTGTGCTGCAGGAGGACACACTCTAAAGTGCAGTCAAAATGCTGTGCTGCAGGAGGACACACTCTAAAGTGCAGTCATACACAGCAACAAAAATGTTCCATAGTTTAAAATCGGTGATATTTTTTTGGCCTAACTCAATATTTTTTCTCCAAATTCTGTTTTCTCTGTTATTGTTTTTCCACATTTGAGATTTCCCCCATTTTCCCCAACACTTTTTAAAATAGAAAAACAACTCAATTTGATTTTCTGTGTTTACAACAATGCTTGAACCACAACAGGGAATGAGTTTTGAGTTCTCCAAGAAACTTTGATTTTTGAGTGTCGTTGCCCTTTAATTCAGTCCTCCCTGAACTGTGTTGTTTGGTTAGCAGTGTTTCTGTAGCAATGTAAGTTCGCAAATCAAATACTAATTTGTGGTGCCACCGGAAACCAGTCAGTTAAGCTTTATTTTATTGTAATTGAAATGAATTGGTTACGTGTTGAGTTAGATTACAGACTGTAACTACCACAATCGTTATTTACAATAAATAGATACAGCCATGTCTCATAGTCACATCATGAGTTTTGTAAATAAAATATGAATAATATACAAATCGAATGGGAGTTTCCCATTTCCCCATTCAGAGTTTTTCTGCCGCAGCACAATTGGCCCAGCGTCGTCCGGGGAGCGTCGTCCGGGGGTAGGGGAAGGTTTGGCCGGGGTAGGTCGTCATTGTAAATAACAATTTGTTCTTAAACTAACTTTCCCAGTTAAATAAAGGTTCAATAAATAAAATAATAAAACACAGAAATGTTTTTTTTTCCAGATTTGAGTGGCAAAGGCCTTTCCTCACAGACCTGCTAACTTTCTTTGTTGTTACTTTTAAAGTTGCAACCTTCAGTACCTGCAGGAGGCAGAGAGGCACGGACCATTCCTCCGCCAGCTCAGGGAAAAGCTACGTTATTCAGAGTCCCTGCGTACTGTTCGATGTAATTACGTTGCTGGACTTTTTTGAAATGTAACGTTTTGATATTGTTTTAAAAAAATATAAAAATGTTTACCAAAGGGGTCTGATTTCAAAGTAAGTTCTGCGAGATGCGATATAGAGTCTATATAGATGTGTTATAAAGGACCGAGGGTGTCTCACTTCAAATAAAGTATTACAGGAGGCTACATAAAGGGTCAATGAACAGGTTATTTACGTTCTGCTGATCTATGAAGGTTTTCTCATGATCCCACAGGTCACTGTAGAGTGGGAGAGGGATTTCAATCGGTTCATGGACATGTGAAGCGTGTGTGTGTGTGTGTGTGTGTGTGTGTGTGTGTGTGTGTGTGTGTGTGTGTGTGTGTGTGTGTGTGTGTGTGTGTGTGTGTGTGTGTGTGTGTGTGTGTGTGTGTGTGTGTGTGTGCGTGTGTGTGCGTGTGTGTGTGTGCGTGTGCGTGTGTCAGAACCAAGATGATTTGGACTAGTCCAACCTGAGACTACCTCACCAGGTATTCCTCCTCTGTTCCCATGGAGACCAGGGTTTGATTACAACCTGTTACAATGGTGGCCACATTTTAATGGCTAATCTTTCAGTGGGGGGGGGGGATGTGTCAAAGACCCGACCGGGCCCAACCCGACCGGGCCCAACCCGACCGGGCCCAGCACCACACGGTGTGACTCGTTGTATTGTTGTGTATGTGTGCGGAGGAACATGTGACTTGCCTCTGGAAGAAAAGCCACTTTCAATGTCCTTATGTTGGTTGGCTTTCATCAAGGTCAGCGCTTCTTTGTGCGTCGTCGTCTCCAGGCTATTGGACACGCAGCACATAGAAACCTGGCATAGCAACCATTCAGAGTTGGCCTGAGTGGGAGGGACCATAGAATTACATGGGAGTGGCCTCACTGAGTAAAGTATGTGTCATCCTTAGCTAGCAAAAACGTTCCCTCTGGTCGTCACTATTTAACACAGCCACAAAGTTAGAATTATGGCTCAACATTTCCACAATTTAACCCTGACTAATGAAGGCCACATTTGATGTGTTGGGTCATCAAATCAAATCAAATCAAATGTATTTATATAGCCCTTCGTACATCAGCTGATATCTCAAAGTGCTGTACAGAAACCCAGCCTAAAACCCCAAACAGCAAGCAATGCAGATGTAGAAGCACGGTGGCTAGGAAAAACTCCCTAGAAAGGCCAAAACCTCGGAAGAAACCTAGAGAGGAACCAGGCTATGAGGGGTGGCCAGTCCTCTTCTGGCTGTGCCGGGTGGAGATTATAACAGAACATGACCAAGATGTTCAAATGTTCATAAATGACCAGCAGGGTCAAATAATAATAATCACAGTAGTTGTCGACCTTCGGCACATTTGGCCAGGAAGTGTCCGGGGAATGAGATTCGGTGTAAATGTGACTAACGTGACTTCACTTTAGAGAGTGTTGGAATCCTGCAGCGCAATATGTCACCCTTTACAAAGCACATGTTTATGTCACATTTGACATAGTGGGTTATGTCACATTTGACATAGTGGGTTATGTCACATTTGACATTGGTGATTATGTCACATTTGACATTGGTGATTATGTCACATTTGACATAGTGGGTTATGTCACATTTGACATAGTGGGTTATGTCACATTTGACATTGGTGTTTATGTCACATTTGACATTGGTGATTATGTCACATTTGACATAGTGGGTTATGTCACATTTGACATAGTGGGTTATGTCACATTTGCCATAGTGGGTTATGTCACATTTGACCTAGTGGGTTATGTCACATTTGACCTAGTGGGTTATGTCACATTTGACATTGGTGATTATGTCACATTTGACATTGGTGATTATGTCACATTTGACATTGGTGATTATGTCACATTTGACATTGGTGATTATGTCACAAAGTTGTGCCACATTTGTGAACCCTTTTTATAAAGCCTGACATACGGTTATAGATGCTCTGTAACAAACACATTTATGTAGTGCTCATGAAGGCATTATGAAGGCTTTATAAGCTGAACGTCATTTTAAAAAAAAAATTGGAGCCGAAATATCACGTGTTGTTTTAGACACCCGAGAGGAAGGATGGCTGATTTCCAGATAACTAACGGTGCTTCACATCTGAATAGAGAACCTGTCAAACTACGACAGGTTCAGACAACATTATTCACCACAGACGGATGATGACGAATCTAAAAATCTTCTGGTCACGTCAATTATTGCCCTGGCAAGCGCTGTGAAGAAATGATCTATCATTATTGTCAACGCCCCCCAACACCCCAAAAAAGATTTATTCTGCTAATCTAGTCATCCTAAAGCAGGTGAAGCATGAACAGAATGTCCTCTTTGGAAAGCAGACTGAATTGACAGTGTCAATAACAACACTAATAATCCCTTGCCTTGTATTTACCGCCTGGTCCTTGGTGGCCCTGGATTACAGATCAGGGATTAGAGATTACGCTGCACTGAACAAACTCTACTATTATTATTATAGTCTGACCAACACAGAAAAATATATAGAAGCTGAGTTTACTATTCAGGGTGGCACCTCTGCATAGTCTTTGCCAATATTACACTACACCACCCACCTGGAAAACATTTTTACAAACTGTCCAGTCTTTGATGTATAAATTCTCCTTTTTAAAACATCAGAGGAGTTTTATAACCCAACTAACTGATTCTGAAACGCATGTTTTCAATTAAGGTCTTATGTTTCTCTTGTCCTCGCTTTCTTGTTACGTTTAGAATTCCCCCTGCACTTTATACCGAGGAAGTACATCTACTTCCTATAGGGTGTCCATCTACTTCCTATAGGATGTCCATCTACTTCCTATAGGATGTCCATCTACTTCCTTAAGGATGTCCATCTACTTCCTATAGGATGACCATCTACTTCCTATAGGATGTCCATCTACTTCCTATAGGATGTCCATCTACTTCCTATAGGATGTCCATCTACTTCCTATAGGATGACCATCTACTTCCTATAGGATGTCCATCTACTTCCTATAGGATGTCCATCTACTTCCTATAGGATGTCCATCTACTTCCTATAGGATGTCCATCTACTTCCTATAGGATGTCCATCTACTTCCTATAGGATGTCCATCTACTTCCTATAGGATGTCCATCTACTTCCTATAGGATGTCCATCTACTTCCTATAGGATGTCCATCTACTTCCTTAAGGATGTCCATCTACTTCCTATAGGATGTCCATCTACTTCCTATAGGATGTCCATCTACTTCCTATAGGATGTCCATCTACTTCCTATAGGATGTCCATCTACTTCCTATAGGATGTCCATCTACTTCCTTAAGGATGTCCATCTACTTCCTATAGGATGTCCATCTACTTCCTATAGGATGTCCATCTACTTCCTATAGGATGTCCATCTACTTCCTATAGGATGTCCATCTACTTCCTTAAGGATGTCCATCTACTTCCTATAGGATGTCCATCTACTTCCTAAGAGAGAGAAAAAAACACACAGTAGCCTAGGGTATGTATTGGGATTCAGGGGAAGCAAGGGCTGAGGTTCTGTGGTTTGGTCCTGTCCTGAGGTTCTTTCCTCGGGCTAGGTGCTGCATTGGTGAAAGGCTGCAAATTTACCACTCTGATTTCGAGTGCTGCTGTGGTGAGCTGTCAAAGCGAGTCGCTCTGACTGCGTTCCCCAAGTTCCTGATTAGCTCCTACCTCTCCCCCCTCCTCTCCCCTCCTTCCCCTCCTCGCCTCTCCCCTACCTCTCCCTCCTCCTCTCCCCTCCTCCCCCCCCCCCCCCCCCCCCTCTCCTCCTCTCCCCCTCAGTCCACTCCAGCGATGCTGTTTCAACACATTTAGCAGTGAGCTCTCATGGTTTCCCAGACATTAGAAATGTACCTGACTGGCTGACTGGCTGGCTGGCTGACTGGCTGCCTGACTGACTGGCTGACTGGCTGACTGGCTGAAAGACTGACTGACTGACTGGCTGACTGATTGGCTGACTTGCTGACTGGCTGACTGGCTGACAGACTGAATGATCGTAATGACAGACTGAATGATAGTAATGACAGACTGAATGATAGTAATGACAGACTGAATGATAGTAATGATAGTAATGACAGACTGAATGATAGTAATGATAGTAATGACAGACTGAATGATCGTAATGATCGTAATGACAGACTGAATGATCGTAATGACAGACTGAATGATCGTAATGATTGTAATGACAGACTGAATGATCGTAATGATCGTAATGACAGACTGAATGATCGTAATGACAGACTGAATGATCGTAATGACAGACTGAATGATAGTAATGATAGTAATGACAGACTGAATGATCGTAATGACAGACTGAATGATAGTAATGACAGACTGAATGATAGTAATGACAGACTGAATGATAGTAATGACAGACTGAATGATCGTAATGACAGACTGAATGATAGTAATGACAGACTGAATGATCGTAATGACAGACTGAATGATAGTAATGATTGTAATGACAGACTGAATGATCGTAATGATCGTAATGACAGACTGAATGATCGTAATGACAGACTGAATGATCGTAATGACAGACTGAATGATAGTAATGATAGTAATGACAGACTGAATGATCGTAATGATCGTAATGACAGACTGAATGATAGTAATGATAGTAATGACAGACTGAATGATCGTAATGACAGACTGAATGATCGTAATGACAGACTGAATGATAGTAATGATCGTAATGCCAGACTGAATGATAGTAATGATCGTAATGACAGACTGAATGATCGTAATGATCGTAATGACAGACTGAATGATCGTAATGATCGTAATGACAGACTGAATGATCGTAATGATACTAATGACAGACTGAATGATCGTAATGACAGACTGAATGATCGTACTGATCGTAATGACAGACTGAATGATCGTAATGATACTAATGACAGACTGAATGATCGTAATGACAGACTGAATGATAGTAATGATCGTAATGACAGACTGAATGATCGTAATGATACTAATGACAGACTGAATGATCGTAATGACAGACTGAATGATAGTAATGATCGTAATGACAGACTGAATGATAGTAATGATAGTAATGACAGACTGAATGATCGTAATGACAGACTGAATGATCGTAATGATACTAATGACAGACTGAATGATCGTAATGATACTAATGACAGACTGAATGATCGTAATGACAGACTGAATGATAGTAATGATACTAATGACAGACTGAATGATAGTAATGATACTAATGACAGACTGAATGATCGTAATGACAGACTGAATGATCGTAATGATAGTAATGACAGACTGAATGATCGTAATGACAGACTGAATGATAGTAATGATACTAATGACAGACTGAATGATAGTAATGATCGTAATGACAGACTGAATGATAGTAATGATACTAATGACAGACTGAATGATAGTAATGATCGTAATGACAGACTGAATGATAGTAATGATACTAATGACAGACTGAATGATAGTAATGACAGACTGAATGATCGTAATGACAGACTGAATGATAGTAATGATACTAATGACAGACTGAATGATAGTAATGATAGTAATGACAGACTGAATGATCGTAATGACAGACTGAATGATCGTAATGATAGTAATGACAGACTGAATGATCGTAATGACAGACTGAATGATAGTAATGATACTAATGACAGACTGAATGATAGTACTAGATTATGGCAACAGACATGGTTGTCCTGTTTCTAGCTCCTCGCCAACTTTGCAGTATATTGTATATTTTTTTTCTGTGTTATTTCTTACATTATTTGCTCAAAAACGTTTATTGCATAATTAACCTACAGCCGTAAATAACTGTTGGATATTAGATGGGCGGTCAGTCACCAGCATTTAGATTCAATTTCCCTGTACTGGATCCTTTGTTTATACTCCCTGAGGCAGTTCCATTCATCCTGGGGGCTGCTCCAAGACACCGTCACTGCAGAAGAAGAACAAGGAGAAGGGCTCTTAGTCAGACTCAGGAGGCCTGCATTACCATCCCATCGCTTCCGGGTGTATTATTGTCCTTACTTTCCGTCCCTGTACAATAAAGCAGACGAGGATCTCCTTCCAGAGAAACATCAGGGACTGTAACGTACTCTGTTTTTGTGGAACCATGGCTCTCTCCGGATATATCCCGTCCCCATACAGTCAGCCTGTGGGGTTCTCCATATATCACGCGGACAGGAAGAAAGAACTCTCCGGGAAAAAGAAAAGATGGAGTTGTATGTTTCATGATGAACTACTCATGGTGGTAATGTACAGGAAGTCCTTTTTGTTCTCCGAAACTGGAATACATCACCATCAAATGGCGACCTCATTACCTCCCAAGATCATGTTCCTTCGGTCATCTTCACGGCCGTGTATGTTCCCCCCCCCCCCCCAAGCCAACACTGCTATGGCTCTCAAAGAACTACACTGAAATATGGAAACCACATATCCTGAAGCCGCATTGACTGTATCTGGGGACTTTAATAAAGGAAATTGGAGAAAAAAGCCACCAAAGTTCGATCAGCCCATCTCCTGTGCTACTTCCCCTTCCGGGGGAGGCTACCCCTCCCCGCCCTACCTTTGGCAAATTAGATCACGCCTCCATTTAGCTCCTCCCTTCCTATTGACAGAAATTTAAACAGGAAGGGACCCATTGTAAGGATTGTTCAACGTTGGACTGACCAATCAAAATCTATGCCTTCAAGATTGTTTTGATCACATGGACTGGGAAATGTTTGTGTTGTCTCGGAAAATAATATCAATGTATACACTGAGTTCATCAGGAAGTCCATAGAGGATGTTGTTCCCACTGTGATGATTACAATTTATCCAAACCATAAACCATGGATAGATGACATCATTTGCCCAAAACCACATCTGACCTCGAAGGATGTGAACAAACTGAACCACCGGCAAAACGACAGTACATGGATAACAAACTGACCAGCTATGCCCTCTGTAACGTCAAACAGGCAAAACGACAGTTGGATGACCTGACCAGCTAACATGGAAAACGACAGTGTGAACAAACTGACCAGCTATCAAACAGGCAAAACGACAGTACATGGATGTAACGACCAATCAAACAGGCAAAACGACAGTACATGGATGTGAACAAACACTGAACCAACTGCCCTCTGTAACGCAATCAAACAGGCAAAACGACAGTACATGGATGAACACACTGACCAGCAAACGCAATAAAACAGGCAAAACCAGTACATGGATGAACACACTGACCAGCTATGCCCCTGTAACGCAATCAAACAGGCAAAACGACAGTACATGGATGTGAACAACTGAACAATGGAGTACATGCAATGCAGCTATGTCCTCTGTAACGCAATCAAACAGGCAAAACGACAGTCATGGACGTGAACACCTTCTGACCAGCTTGTCCTCTGCGCAATCAAACAGGCAAAACGGACATGGACGTGAACAACTGACCAGCTATGCCCCTGTAACAAGCAGTCCACGCCTCAGGCAAGAAACACCAGTACATGGACGTGAACCAATGCTGACAAGCTATGCCCTCGCCTCCCGACAAGCTAAACACCTTCATGGACCTCGCCTCCCTGACAAGCTAACCACCTTCAAACAGGCAAAACACCTTCGGACCTCCCCCGACAAGCTAAACACCTTCATATCCTCGCAATCCCGACAAGCTAAACCAGTACATGGACGTAAACACCTCCCTCGCCTCCCGACAACGCTCCCGACAACAAACCTTCATACAAGCTAAACCTCCTCGCCTCCCGACAAACACCTTCAAACACCACCTTCATATCCTCGCCTCCCGACAAGCTAAACACCTTCATATCCTCGCCTCCCGACAAGCTAAACACCTTCACCTTCCCGACAAGCTAAACACCTCATATCCTCGCCCCGACAAGCTCCCTTCATATCCTCGACAAGCTAAACACCTTCATATCCTCGCCTCCCGACAAGCTAAACACCTTCATATCCTCGCCTCCCGACAAGCCTCCCGACAAGCTAAACACCTTCATATCCTCGCCTCCCGACAAGCTAACCACCTTCATATCCTCGCCTCCCGACAAGCTAAACACCTTCATGTCCTCGCATCCCGACAAGCTAAACACCTTCATATCCTCGCCTCCCGACAAGCTAAACACCTTCATATCTCCCTCCCGACAAGCTAAACACCTTCATGTCCTCGCATCCCGACAAGCTAAACACCTTCATATCCTCGCATCCCGACAAGCTAAACACCTTCATATCCTCGCCTCCCGACAAGCTAAACACCTTCATATCCTCGCCTCCCGACAAGCTAAACACCTTCATATCCTCGCCTCCCGACAAGCTAAACACCTTCATATCCTCGCCTCCCGACACCTTCAGCTAACCACCTTCATAAACACCTTCATGTCCTCGCCTCCCGACAAGCTAAACACCTTCATATCCTCGCCTCCCGACAAGCTAACCACCTTCATATCCTTCGCCTCCCGACAAGCTAAACACCTTCATATCCTCGCCTCCCGACAAGCTAAACACCTTCATATCCGCCTCGCCTCCCGACAAAGCTAAACACCTTCATATCCTCGCCTCCCGACAAGCTAAACACCTTCAGCTAACAAGCTACACCTTCATATCCTCGCCTCCCGACAAGCTAAACACCTTCATATCCTCGCCTCCCGACAAGCTACAAGCTAAACACCTTCATATCCTCGCCTGACCTCCCTTCATATCAAGCTAAACACCTTCATATCCTCGCCTCCCGACAAGCTAAACACCTTCACCTTCATATCCTCGCCTCCCGACAAGCTAAACACACCTTCATATCCTCGCCTCCCGACAAGCTAAACACCTTCATATCCTCGCCTCCCGACAAGCTAACCACCTTCATATCCTCGCCTCCCGACAAGCTAACCACCTTCATATCCTCGCCTCCCTTCATATCCTCGCCTCCCGACAAGCTAAACACCTTCATATCCTCGCCTCCCGACAAGCTAAACACCTTCACCTTCCCGATATCCTCGCCTCCCGACAAGCTAAACACCTTCATATCCTCGCCTCCCGACAAGCTAAACACCTTCATATCCTCGCCTCCCGACAAGCTAAACACACCTTCATATCCTCGCCTCCCGACAAGCTAAACACCTTCATATCTCGCCTCCCGACAAGCTAACCACCTTCATATCCTCCAAGCTCCCGACAAGCTAAACACCTTCATGTCCTCGCCTCCCGACAAGCTAAACACCTTCATATCCTCGCATCCCGACAAGCTAAACACCTTCATATGCCTCCCGACAAGCTAAACACCTTCATATCCTCCCGACAAGCTAAACACCTTCATATCCTCGCCTCCCGACAAGCTAAACACACCTTCCCGACAAGCTAAACACCTTCCTGTCCCTGCGCCTCCCGACAAGCTAAACACCTTCATATCCTCGCCTCCCGACAAGCTAAACACCTTCATATCCACAAGCTAAACACCTTCATACAAGCTCCCTTCGCCCTCCCGACAAGCTAAACACCTTCATATCCTCGCCTCCCGACAAGCTAAACACCTTCATATGCTCGCCTCCCGACAAGCTAAACACCTTCATATCCTCGCCTCCCGACAAGCTAAACACCTTCATATCCTCGCCTCCCGACAAGCTAAACACCTTCATATGCTCGCCTCCCGACAAGCTAAACACCTTCATATCCTCGCCACCTAAACACCTTCATATCCTCGACAAGCTAAACACACTTCATATCCTCGCCTCCCGACAAGCTAAACACCTTCATGTCCTCACCTTCATATCTCGCCCCCGACAAGCTAAACACCTTCATATCCTCACCTCCCGACAAGCTAAACACCTTCATATCCTCACCTCCCGACAAGCTAAACACCTTCATATCCTCACCTCCCGACAAGCTAAACACCTTCATATCCTCGCCTCCCGACAAGCTAAACACCTTCATATCCTCGCCTCCCGACAAGCTAAACACCTTCATATCCTCGCATCCCTTCATATCCTCGCCTCCCCGACAAGCTAAACACCTTCATGTCCTCGCCTCCCGACAAGCTAAACACCTTCATATCCTCGCCTCCCGACAAGCTAAACACCTTCATATCCTCGCCTCCCGACAAGCTAAACACCTTCATATCCTCGCCTCCCGACAAGCTAAACACCTTCATGTCCTCGCCTCCCGACAAGCTAAACACCTTCATATCCTCGCCTCCCAAGACACCTTCATCTAAACACCTTCATGTCCTCGCATCCCGACAAGCTAAACACCTTCATATCCTCGCCTCCCGACAAGCTAAACACCTTCATATCCTCGCCTCCCGACAAGCTAAACACCTTCATGTCCTCGCAAGCTAAACACCTTCATATCCTCGACAAGCTAAACACCTTCATATCTCGCCTCCCGACAAGCTAAACACCTTCATATCCTCGCCTCCCGACAAGCTACACCTTCATATCCTCGCCTCCCGACAAGCTAAACACCTTCATATCCTCGCCTCCCCGACAAGCTAAACACCTTCATATCCACCTTCGCCTCCCGACAAGCTAAACACCTTCATATCCTCGCCTCCCGACAACTAAACACCTTCATGTCCTCGACAAGCTAAACACCTCCCGACAAGCTAAACACCTTCATAAACACCTCCTCGCCTCCCGACAAGCTAAACACCTTCATATCCTCGCCTCCCGACAAGCTCCCGTACAAGCTTTTCTAAACACCTTATGTATTACTGTACAATGTACATTATATAGGCTTTACTACTTAACTATAAACACAAGCATTATGACTCCCGCTAGCTATAAACCAGCATTATGTATTACTGTACTGTTGGAGCACAAGCATTATAAACAATAAACACAAGCTTCATGTATGCTAAATTACTGTACTGTTGGAGCTTCATAAACACAAAGCATTATGTATTACTGTACTGTTGGAGCTATAAACACAAGCATTATGTATTACTGTACTGTTGGAGCTATAAACACAAGCATTATGTATTACTGTACTGTTGGATTATCCTGTATTTACATAAACACAAGCATACTGTATTTAAGTTATGTATTACTGTACTGTTGGAGCATAAACACAAGCATGATGTGACAAGCTTACTGCTGTACTGTATAAAACCAGAGCTGTACTGTACAAATTGGTGCATTCACACTTATGATTACTCGCCTCCAGTTCATGTATTCGCCTCCCTGTAACAGCACAAGCTTTATTACAAGCTAGTGCATCTAAAAGCTAAACATTATTTTATCCTGTACTGTAAGCTAAACACCTTCATTACTCGCTACCGACAAACTAAACATTACATTTAAGTCATTTAGCTAGACACCTCTTAGGATTACACCTTTATCCTTTGCACTAAATCTTGTTGGGGGGGGGTGAGGTATTCCTCGCCTCCCGACAAAATCCTCGAGAAGTGGGGTTTCAGGTGTCTCCGGAAGGTGGTGATTGACTCCGCTGTCCTGGCGTCGTGAGGGAGTTTGTTCCACCATTGGGGGCCAGAGCAGCGAACAGTTTTGACTGGGCTGGAGCTATAAACACAAGCATTATGTATTACTGTACTGTTGGAGCATAAACACAAGCATTATGTATTACTGCTATAAACACAAGCATTATGTATTACTGCTGATATAAACTTATGTAAGACTAGCTATAAACACAAGCATTATGTATTACTGTGACTATAAACACAAGCATTAATTACATTTGAGCTATGACACAAAGCATTATGTATTACTGTACTGACTAGACCAAAACACAAGCATTATGTCTGACTGATTAACTGGTTAATTGTGAAAGTGACCAATAATTGATTCCCCGACATATCCCCCCCCAGGCCATGCAGAAGGAAGGGAAGGACATCAACATTAAGGAGGTGATGGACTGCTGGACCCTTCAGATGGGTTATCCTGTTGTGACCATCAGTAAGAACTACAGTCTGGACCACAGCGTCACCATCACACAGGAACACTTTGTCTACGACAGGGACGCCAGGTTCAGAGACCCTGAACTTTTCAACAGAAGGTAGGTACTGGCAGCTGAGGACTGCAGACCTTTTCATTATGGTTTTTAACCCTTCTTTATATCATTACTTTTCTTCTTCTTTTATTGGTCTCACTTCCACAACAACAAAGAGGGCAAAGCTGAGAAGCTAAAACCATGTATGAAGAAACTAGTCTTCTGTACTGTCCACAAGCAGTGGAGGTAACAGACAACAACTAGTCTTCTCCTGTCCACACAGTGGAGGTAACAGACAACTAGTCTTCTCCTGTTGGGCACACAGTGTCCACACAGTGGAGGTAACAGACAGACAACTGGTCTTCTCTGTCCACACAGTGGAGGTAACAGACAGACAACTAGTCTTCTCTGTCCACACAGTGGAGGTAACAGACAACTGGTCTTCTCCTGTCCACACAGTGGAGGTAACAGACAGACAACTAGTCTTCTCCCTGTCCACACAGTGGAGGTAACAGACAGACAACTAGTCTTCTCCTGTCCACACAGTGGAGGGAACAGACAACTGGTCTTCTAGTCTTCTCCTGTCCAACTGGTCTCCTGTCCACACAGTGGAGGGAAGACAGACAACTGGTCTTCTCCCTGTCCACATAGTGGAGGTAACAGACAACTAGTCTTCTCCTGTCCACACAGTGGAGGTAACAGACAACTAGTCTTCTCCTGTCCACACAGTGGAGGGAACAGACAACTAGTCTTCTCCTGTCCACACAGTGGAGGTAACAGACAACTAGTCTTCTCCTGTCCACATAGTGGAGGGAACAGACAACTAGTCTTCTCCTGTCCACACAGTGGAGGTAACAGACAGACAACTGGTCTTCTCCTGTCAACACAGTGGAGGTAACAGACAACTGGTCTTCTCCTGTCCACATAGTGGAGGTAACAGACAGACAACTGGTCTTCTCCTGTCCACACAGTGGAGGTAACAGACAACTGGTCTTCTCCTGTCCACACAGTGGAGGTAACAGACAACTAGTCTTCTCCTGTCCACACAGTGGAGGTAACAGACAGACAACTAGTCTTCTCCTGTCCACACAGTGGAGGTAACAGACAACTAGTCTTCTCCTGTCCACATAGTGGAGGGAACAGACAACTGGTCTTCTCCTGTCCACACAGTGGAGGTAACAGACAACTAGTCTTCTCCTGTCCACACAGTGGAGGTAACAGACAGACAACTAGTCTTCTCCTGTCAACACAGTGGAGGTAACAGACAACTGGTCTTCTCCTGTCCACATAGTGGAGGGAACAGACAACTAGTCTTCTCCTGTCCACACAGTGGAGGTAACAGACAGACAACTGGTCTTCTCCTGTCAACACAGTGGAGGTAACAGACAACTGGTCTTCTCCTGTCCACATAGTGGAGGTAACAGACAGACAACTGTCTTCTCCTGTCCACACAGTGGAGGTAACAGACAACTAGTCTTCTCCTGTCCACACAGTGGAGGTAACAGACAACTGGTCTTCTCCTGTCCACACAGTGGAGGTAACAGACAACTAGTCTTCTCCTGTCCACACAGTGGAGGTAACAGACAGACAACTAGTCTTCTCCTGTCTACACAGTGGAGGTAACAGACAACTAGTCTTCTCCTGTCCACATAGTGGAGGGAACAGACAACTGGTCTTCTCCTGTCCACACAGTGGAGGTAACAGACAACTAGTCTTCTCCTGTCCACACAGTGGAGGGAACAGACAGACAACTAGTCTTCTCCTGTCTGGAGGTCAGACAGACAACTAGTCTTCTCCTGTCCACACAGTGGAGGTAACAGACAACTAGTCTTCTCCTGTCCACACAGTGGAGGGAAACAGACAACTAGTCTTCTCCTGTCCACACAGTGGAGGGAACAGACAGACAACTAGTCTTCTCCTGTCCACATAGTGGAGGTAACAGACAACTGGTCTTCTCCTGTCCACACAGTGGAGGTAACAGACAACTAGTCTTCTCCTGTCCACACAGTGGAGGTAACAGACAGACAACTAGTCTTCTCCTGTCCACACAGTGGAGGTAACAGACAACTAGTCTTCTCCTGTCCACACAGTGGAGGTAACAGACAACTAGTCTTCTCCTGTCCACATAGTGGAGGTAACAGACAACTAGAACAGACAGACAACTAGTCTTCTCCTGTCCACACAGTGGAGGTAACAGACAACTAGTCTTCTCCTGTCCACACAGTGGAGGGAACAGACAGACAACTAGTCTTCTCCTGTCCACATAGTGGAGGTAACAGACAACTAGTCTTCTCCTGTCACACAGTGGAGGTAACAGACAGACAACTAGTCTTCTCCTGTCCACAGTGGAGGGAACAGACAACTAGTCTTCTCCTGTCCACATAGTGGAGGGAACAGACAGACAACTAGTCTTCTCCTGTCCACATAGTGGAGGTAACAGACAGACAACTAGTCTTCTCCTGTCCACATAGTGGAGGTAACAGACAGACAACTAGTCTTCTCCTGTCCACACAGTGGAGGTAACAGACAACTAGTCTTCTCCTGTCCACATAGTGGAGGGAACAGACAGACAACTAGTCTTCTCCTGTCCACACAGTGGAGGGAACAGACAGACAACTAGTCTTCTCCTGTCCACACAGTGGAGGTAACTTCTCCTGTCCACATAGTGGAGGGAACAGACAGACAACTAGTCTTCTCCTGTCCACATAGTGGAGGTAACAGACAGACAACTAGTCTTCTCCTGTCCACATAGTGGAGGGAACAGACAGACAACTAGTCTTCTCCTGTCCACATAGTGGAGGTAACAGACAGACAACTAGTCTTCTCCTGTCCACACAGTGGAGGGAACAGACAACTAGTCTTCTCCTGTCCACATAGTGGAGGTAACAGACAACAACTAGTCTTCTCCTGTCCACATAGTGGAGGTAACAGACAACTAGTCTTCTCCCTGTCCACATAGTGGAGGGAACAGACAGACAACTAGTCTTCTCCTGTCCACATAGTGGAGGGAACAGACAGACAACTAGTCTTCTCCTGTCCACACAGTGGAGGTAACAGAAAGCTGTCGATCAGGTCTACTGTATTACTAAACTGTTCTCTCCCAGATGATCTCTCTCTCTTCGTTGTAAATATGTAAATATTATTATTTAAAGTTTGCATTTTTTCATATGCATGTTTTATTCACACCTGCAGTGTCGGAACTCGCAGCTGAAGAATTTCACTGTACCATGCAACTACATCTGCGTCCCTGTACATGGGACTAATAAAATCTAATCTAATATCTCTCTCTCGCTATGCAGAGCTGTGTTTAGAAGGGTAAAACTGTGTTCAGAAGGGTAGAGCTGTGTTTTGAAGGGTACAGCTGTGTTTGAAGGGTAGAGCTGTGTTTTGAAGGGTAGGACTGTGTTCAGAAGGGTAGAGCTGTGTTTTGAAGGGTAAAGCTGTGTTCAGAAGGGTCCAGTGGAGGTAACAGACAGACAACTAGAAGGGTAGAGCTGTGTTTAGAAGGGTAAAACTGTGTTCAAGGGTAGAAGGACTGTGTTCAGAAGGGTAGAGTTGTGTTCAGAAGGGTAGAGTTGTGTTTTGAAGGGTAGAGCTGTGTTTTGAAGGGTAGAGCTGTGTTTTGAAGGGTAGAGCTGTGTTTTGAAGGGTAGAGCTGTGTTCAGAAGGGTAGAGTTGTGTTCAGAAGGGTAGAGTTGTGTTCAGAAGGGTAGAGCTGTGTTCAGAAGGGTAGAACTGTGTTCAGAGGGTAGAACTGTGTTTAGAAGGGTAGAACTGTGTTTAGAAGGGTAGAACTGTGTTTATAAGGGTAGAACTGTGTTTAGAAGGGCAGAACTGTGTTTAGAGGGTAGAACTGTGTTTAGAAGGGTAGAACTGTGTTTAGAAGGGTAGAACTGTGTTTATAGGGTAGAGTTGTGTTTAGAAGGGCAGAACTGTGTTCAGAGGGTAGAACTGTGTTTAGAAGCAGTAGTGTTCAGGAGAAGCCCTGGCAACATGTGGATGGATTAGTTTAATCTTCCATGAAGGTGAACTAATAATTCATTCTGAACCAATCTGGTATCCCTCCCTCGTGTTCCTCTGATTCGGGTAGGCAAGGCTGTGCGAGGCGAGGAGAGGGATAAGCGTTTAGAGGAGAGGCAAGGGACATCGTCTCTGCATCCTAATACTGTCTTCTCCTGTCCACACAGTGTCTTCTCTCCATGCTTTACCTCTGCCCTGGGAAGGAGTTTTCCTCCAAAAATCCCATTTTTACTGAAGAAAAACTATTGTCTCAATGTTTTGAGTCTCCCTTCTTAGAAGACAAGGAGGGAGGAAGGGGAAAAGGGTAATCGGGGAATTTCACACCACTGAAGGCTGTAGATAATGTAGAGGAAACTTCACAACACTGAAGGCTGGATAATAGAGGAAACTTCACACCACTGAAGGCTGTAGATAATGTAGAGGAAACTTCACACTGAAGGCTGTAGATAATGTAGAGGAAACTTCACACCACTGAAGGCTGTAGATAATGTAGAGGAAACTTCACACCACTGAAGGCTGTAGATAATGTAGAGGAAACTACACCACTGAAGGTTGTAGATAATGTAGAGGAAACTTCTGCACCACTGAAGGCTGTAGATAATGTAGAGGAAACTTCACACCACTGAAGGCTGTAGATAATGTAGAGGAAACTTCACACCACTGAAGGCTGTAGATAATGTAGAAAACTTCACACCACTGAAGGCTGTAGATAATGTAAAAACTTCACACCACTGAAGGCTGTAGATAATGTAGAGGAAACTTCACCCACTGAAGACTGTAGATAATGGAGAGAAACTTCACACCACTGAAGGTAGATAATGTAGGGAAACTTCACACCACTGAAGGCTGTAGATAATGTAGAGGAAACTTCACATCACCAAGGCTGTAGATAATGTAGAGGAAACTTCACACCACCGAAGGCTGTAGATAATGTAGAGGAAACTTCACACCACTGAAGGATGTAGATAATGTAGAGGAAACTTCACACCACTGAAGGCTGTAGATAATGTAGAGGAAACTTCACACCACTGAAGGCTGTAGATAATGTAGGGAAACTTCACACCACTGAAGGCTGTAGATAATGTAGAGGAAACTTCACACCACTGAAGGCTGTAGATAATGTAGAGGAAACTTCACACCACTGAAGGCTGTAGATAATGTAGAGGAAACTTCACACCACTGAAGGCTGTAGATAATGTAGAGGAAACTTCACACCACTGAAGGCTGTAGATAATGTAGAGGAAACTTCACACCACTGAAGGCTGTAGATAATGTAGAGGAAACTTCACACCACTGAAGGCTGTAGATAATGTAGAGGAAACTTCACACCACTGAAGGTTGTAGATAATGTAGAGGAAACTTCACACCACTGAAGGCTGTAGATAATGTAGAGGAAACTTCACATCACTGAAGGCTGTAGATAATGTAGAGGAAACTTCACACCACTGAAGGCTGTAGATAATGTAGAGGAAACTTCACACCACTGAAGGATGTAGATAATGTAGAGGAAACTTCACACCACTGAAGGCTGTAGATAATGTAGAGGAAACTTCACACCACTGAAGGCTGTAGATAATGTAGGGAAACTTCACACCACTGAAGGCTGTAGATAATGTAGAGGAAACTTCACACCACTGAAGGCTGTAGATAATGTGTCCAGAGGAAACTTCTAAAAGGCTGTGGATAATGCAGGGAAACTTCACACCACTGAAGGCTGTAGATAATGTAGAGGAAACTTCACACCACTGAAGGCTGTAGATAATGGAAAAACTTTATCACCACTGAAGGCTGTAGATAATGTAGAGGGTTTTTCAGTCCAGCTGAAGGCTGTAGATAATGTGAAAACTTCACACCACTGAAGGCTGTAGAAAGAAGAACTAAACACTGAAGGCTGTGGATAATGTAGAGAAACTTCAAAACACCACTGAAGGCTGTAGATAATGTAGAGGAAACTTCACACCACTGAAGGCTGTAAAATGTAAGTAAACTTCACACCACTGAAGGCTGTAGATAATGGAGGGAACTTCACACCACTGAAGGCTGTAGATAATGTAGAGGAAATGTCAACCACTGAAGGCTGTTTGTAGAGGAAACTTCACACCACTGAAGGCTGTAGATAATGTAGAGGAAACTTCACACCACTGAAGGCTGTAGATAATGTAGAGGAAACTTCACACCACTGAAGGCTGTAGATAATGTAGAGGAAACATCACACCACTGAAGGCTGTAGATAATGTAGAGAGAAACTTCACACCACTGAAGGCTGTAGATAATGTAGAGGAAACTTCACACCACTGAAGGATGTAGATAATGTAGCCCCCACTGAAGGCTGTAGATAATGTAGTGGAAACTTCACACCACTGAAGGCTGTAGATAATGTAGAGAAACTTCACACCACTGAAGGCTGTAGATAATGTAGTGGAAACTTCACACCACTGAAGGCTGTAGATAATGTAGAGGAAACTTCACACCACTGAAGGCTGTAGATAATGTAGAGAAACTTCAAACTGAAGGCTGTAGATAATGAGAGGGACACTTCACACCACTGAAGGCTGTAGATAATGAGAGAGAAACTTCACACCACTGAAGGCTGTAGATAATGTAGAGGAAACTTCACACCACTGAAGGCTGTAGATAATGTAGGGGACACTTCACACCACTGAAGGCTGTAGATAATGTAGGGAAACTTCACACCACTGAAGGCTGTAGATAATGTAGAGGAAACTTCACACCACTGAAGGCTGTAGATAATGTAGAGGAAACTTCACACCACTGAAGGCTGTAGATAATGAGAGGGAAACTTCACAGACTGAAGGCTGTAGATAATGTGGCAAACTTCAGACCACTGAAGGCTGTAGATAATGTAGGGACACTTCACACCACTGAAGGCTGTAGATAATGTAGAGGAAAACACCACTGAAGGCTGTAGATAATGTAGAGGAAACTTCACACCACTGAAGGCTGTAGATAATGTAGAGGAAACTTCACACACTGAAGGCTGTAGATAATGTAGAGACACTTCACACCACTGAAGGCTGAGATAATGAGAGAAACAGACAGACTGAAGGCTGTAGATAATGTAGAGGAAACTTCACACCACTGAAGGCTGTAGATAATGTAGAGAAACTTCACACCACTGAAGGCTGTAGATAATGTAGAGGAAACTTCACACCACTGAAGGCTGTAGATAATGTAGAAACTTCACACCACTGAAGGCTGTAGATAATGTAGAGAAACTTCACACCACTGAAGGCTGTAGTTAATATAGCCTGTCCAATCGATGCTGCATAATATTTCTAAAATGCACTTCTGAGGGCAAGACTGTACTGACAGGGCAGACAGGTTGTCAATGGCAACCTTTATCTCCCTTCCTCACCTGCCATTGGTAGACGTGGGTTTTTTTCAGTCTTAGCGTGCTTCTTCTGAAAGCTTACTGGAGAAAGAAGAAGAAAACAGAACTGCTAATGGTGACTCAAACACCACAGCTTTCTAAGTTTGCCATTTAAAACAAGTAAACCCTTTACATTCCCCCCCAACCCATCATGGCTGGCTACCTTGGCCTGCACTGGGAAATAATGAGAAAAGGCTTTTAAGGAATCAATAGGTAAGCTAGCTGGCTTCTCCTCTCAGAGAGCGAGAGAGAGAAGAGAGAGAGAGAGAGAGAGAGAAGAGAGAGAGAGAGAGAGACTTGCTTTGGCAATGTTAAAATGTTTCCCATGCCAATAAAGCCCCTTGAATTTAATTGAGAGAGAGAGAGAAAGAGAAGAGAGAGAGAAGAGAGAGAAAGAGAGAGCAGAAGAGAGAGAAAGAAGAGCGAGAGAGAAAAAGAGAGAAGAGAGAGAAGAGAGAGAGAGACAGAGAAGAGAGAGAGAGACAAACAGAGAGCGAGAGAAAACAGAGAAGAGAGAGAGCGAGAAGAAGAGAGAGAGAGAGAAGAGAAGAGAGAGAGAGAGACAGAGAAGAGAGAGAGACAAACAGAGAGTAAGAGAGAGACAGAAGAGAGAGAAAAGAGAGAGAGAGAGAGAGAGAGAGAGAAGAGAGAGAAGAGAGAGAGAAGAGAGAGCGAGAGAGAGAGCAGAGAGATAGAGACAGACAGAGAAGAGAGAGAGAGAGACAGACAGAGAAGAGAGAGAGAGAGACAGACAGAGAAGAGAGAGAGACAGGCAGACAGAGAAGAGAGAGAGAGACAGAAGAGAGAGAGACAGAGAAGAGAGAGACAGAGAAGAGAGAGAGAGAAAGAAGAGAGAGAGAGAGAAGAGAGAGAGAGAGAGAGAGAGAGAGAGAGAGAGAGAGAGAGAGAGAGAGAGAGAGAGATGCTGTTTTACATGCTCTGAACCAAGTCTTCTGGACATCAGGACAGTGATTACTAACCTCGAACTGGACAAAGATTTTTTCTTTAATCAAATAATTTTCTTTCTTTTTTTTTTTTTTACATGTGCCGAATACAACAGTGAAATGCTGAGTTACAATCCCTTAACCAACAATGCAGTTTAAATAAAAAAATAAGTGTTGAGAAAGTATTTACTAAAATAATCTGAATAAAATAAAATCAATCAATTAATCAAAAAGAAAAGTTGAAAAACTACAAATAATGAAAGAGCAACAATAAAATAGTAAGTTGAGGTAATTGAGGTAATATGTACAGTACATGTGGGGGGGGGGGGTCAATGCAAATAGTCTGGGTAGCCGTTTGATTAGCTGTTCAGGAGTCTTATAGGTTGGGGTAGAAGCTGTTAATAAGAAGCCTCGATATTTTTATGTAATTTTATTGTTACTCCACTGGTGTGATGAGGCCCGATGCTCCACTTGGCCCGATGCTCCACTTGGTGTGATGAGGCCCGATGCTCCACTTGGTGTGATGAGGCCCGATGCTCCACTTGGTGTGATGAGGCCTGATGCTCCACTTGGTGTGATGAGGCCAGATGCTCCACTTGGTGTGATGAGGCCTGATGCTCCACTTGGTGATGATGAGGCCAGATGCTCCATTGGTGGATGTGATGAGGCCCACTGGTGTGATGAGGCCAGATCCACTTGGTGTGATGAGGCCCGATGCTCCACTTGGTGTGATGAGGCCTGATGCTCCACTTGGTGTGATGCTCCTTGGTGTGATGCTTGGTGTGATGAGGCCAGATGCTCCACTTGGTGTGATGAGGCCAGAGAGAGAGAGAAGATTTAAATACTTGTAAACTATTTCACTCTGTTCAGTAAAGTCTCAAGCCAAGCTTGAAGGTGGTGCAGGCATCGTTCATACATTCTAACGTGTGCATTCATTTGCATGACATTACAGTCGTGCTTTGATTATTCTGAACTAGCATCAACAGTCCTACAGGATATTCATAAGGCTGTGGGTGGATTAACAACAGTGTATCTTGACCAGACCACCTATTATTGATTAAAGGCAGGCCAACCAGGGACAGAGGGAGAGAGAGGTAGAGAGAGGTGGAGAGGTACAAGAGAGTTGGAGAGGTAGAAGGAGAGGGAGCGGGGAGAGGTGGAGAGGTGGAGAGGTAGAGAGGTGGAGAGGTAGAAGGAGAGGGAGCGGGAGAGAGGTGGAGAGGTAGAGAGGTGGAGAGGTAGAAGGAGAGGGAGCGGGGGAGAGGTGGAGAGGTGGAGAGGTAGAGAGGTGGAGAGGTAGAAGGAGAGGGAGCGGGAGAGAGGTGGAGAGGTAGAAGGAGAGGTAGAAGGAGAGGGAAAGGGAGAGAGGTGGAGAGGTAGAAGGAGAGAGGTGGAGAGGTAGAAGGAGAGGGAAAGGGAGAGAGGTAGAAGGAGAGGGAGCAGGAGAGAGGAGATAGGTGGAGGGAGGTAGAAGGAGAGAGGTGGAGAGGTAGAAGGAGGGGAGCGGGAGAGAGGTGAAGAAGTAGAAGGAGAGAAGGAGAGGGAGCGGGAGAGAGGTGGAGAGGTAGAAGGAGAGGGAAAGGGAGAGAGGTGGAGAGGTAGAAGGAGAGAGGTGGAGAGGTAGAAGGAGAGGGAAAGGGAGAGAGGTAGAAGGAGAGGGAGCAGGAGAGAGGGAGAGAGGTGGAGAAGTAGAAGGAGAGAAGGAGAGGGAGCGGGAGAGAGGTGGAGAGGTAGAAGGAGAGGTAGAAGGAGAGGGAAAGGGAGAGAGGTGGAGAGGTAGAAGGAGAGAGGTGGAGAGGTAGAAGGAGAGGGAAAGGGAGAGAGGTAGAAGGAGAGGGAGCGGGAGAGAGGGAGAGAGGTCGAAGGAGAGGGAGCGGGAGAGAGGGAGAGAGGTGGAGAGGGAAAGGGAGAGAGGTGGAGAGGTAGAAGGAGAGAAGGAGAGGGAGCGGGAGAGAGAGAGAGAGGTAGAAGGAGAGGGAGCAGGAGAGAGAGAGAGAGGTAGAGAGGTGGAGAGGGAAAGGGAGAGAGGTAGAGAGGTAGAAGGAGAGGGAGCGGGAGAGAGGGAGAGAGGTCGAAGGAGAGGGAGCGGGAGAGAGGTAGAGAGGTGGAGAGGGAAAGGGAGAGAGGTGGAGAGGTAGAAGGAGAGAAGGAGAGGGAGCGGGAGAGAGAGAGAGAGGTAGAAGGAGAGGGAGCAGGAGAGAGAGAGAGAGGTAGAGAGGTGGAGAGGGAAAGGTAGAGAGGTGGAGAGGTAGAAGGAGAGAAGGAGAGGGAGCGGGAGAGAGGGAGAGAGGTAGAAGGAGAGGGAGCGGGAGAGAGAGAGAGAGGTAAAGTGAGAGAGTTGGAGAGGTAGAAGGAGAGAAGGAGAGGGAGCGGGAGAGAGGGAGAGAGGGAGAGAGGGAGAGAGGGAGAGAGGTAGAAGGAGAGGGAGCAGGAGAGAGGGAGAGAGGTAGAGAGGTGGAGAGGTAGAAGGAGGGGAGAGGAGGGAGAGAGGTGAGAGGTAGAGAGGTGGAGAGGGAAAGGTAGAGAGGTGGAGAGGTAGAAGGAGAGGGAGCGGGAGAGAGGGAGAGAGGTAGAAGGAGAGGGAGCGGGAGAGAGAGAGAGAGGTAGAGAGGTAAAGTGAGAGAGTTGGAGAGGTAGAAGGAGAGAAGGAGAGGGAGCGGGAGAGAGGGAGAGAGGGAGAGAGGTAGAAGGAGAGGGAGCAGGAGAGAGGGAGAGAGGTAGAGAGGTGGAGAGGTAGAAGGAGAGGGAAAGGAGAGAGGTGGAGAGGTAGAAGGAGAGGAGAGAGAGAGAGGGAGTGGGAGAGAGAGAGAGAGGGAGAGGGCGAAACTACAGACGGTAGAGTCCTTTGGTGTTTCCTGGTCGTGCTAGACTAGAGGCACACTTACCAGAGATAAATAATAATAGCTACCCTACTCCACAACACATGAAACATTGAACAGGCTCGATGCACACCAGGCCAGCAGGGTCTATCTTCTCTTGAAAGTCAAGTGGATGATGGTTGAGTTTCTGACTCCACTCCACAATTGATATTCTTCTTTCCTTCATTTTTGCCCAGCGATAGAGTATCTGTTCTTTTAAAAGTCAAGTTTGTCGCTCTTGAAAAAATATATATATATTTTACATTATATTTAAGTCATTTAGCAGACGCTCTTATCCAGAGCAATTTACAATTAGTGCATTTATCTTAACATAACTAGGTAAGATAATCACAGCCAGTACATTCTTACCCAATAAAGTAGCTCAGCAAAGTCCTTGCTAGTAAAAGGGAAATAATGTTGAGTGTTAGTTCCTGAAAGGGTGGGTGGGGGAGGTACTGTGGGATTATGTAACATACTCTTTGAGGATGTAAGGTTTCAGATGTTTTCAGAAGATGGGCAGGGACTCTGCTGTCCTAAAAAAAAAAGATTTTTTTTTTGGGGGAGTTGGTTCCACCATTAGTGTGTTTTTGCAGGGTCACAACAAGGTTCTTTGCACTCTGGGAGTGGGACACAGTGGAGTTGTCAACCTTGTGGAGAGGTCTTAGAGCGGGCAGGCGCTTCCCCGGGAGGAAGAGCTGCTCTGTCTTGTTGAGGTTGAGCTTGAGGTGGTGGGCAGGGTTATTTGAAAATATGCCATAGTCGAGTGACTTGGTGTTGAGAGAGAAGAGAAGAGGGCCTAGAACCGAGCTCAGGGGGACACCAGTAGTGGTACATGGTGCAGACACAGATCCTCTTAATTTCATCTGGTAGGAGCGGCCTGCCAGGTAGGATGCAGAGTGTGCAGAGCCTGAGACACCCAGCCCTGAGAGGGTGGAGAGGAGGATCTGATAGAGCCTGAGACGCCCAGCCCTGAGAGGGTGGAGAGGAGGATCTGATAGAGCCTGAGACGCCCAGCCCTGAGAGGGTGGAGAGGAGGATCTGATAGAGCCTGAGACACCCAGCCCTGAGAGGTGTAGAGGAGGATCTGATAGAGCCTGAGACGCCCAGCCCTGAGAGGGTGGAGAGGAGGATCTGATAGAGCCTGAGACGCCCAGCCCTGAGAGGGTGGAGAGGAGGATCTGATAGAGCCTGAGACACCCAGCCCTGAGAGGGTGGAGAAGAGGATCTGATAGAGCCTGAGACACCCAGCCCTGAGAGGGTGGAGAGGAGGATCTGATGGAGCCTGAGACACCCAGCCCTGAGAGGGTGGAGAGGAGGATCTGATAGAGCCTGAGACACCCAGCCCTGAGAGGGTGGAGAGGAGGACCTGATAGAGCCTGAGACACCCAGCCCTGAGAGGGTGGAGAGGAGGATCTGATAGAGCCTGAGACACCCAGCCCTGAGAGGGTGGAGAGGAGGATCTGATAGAGCCTGAGACACCCAGCCCTGAGAGGGTGGAGAGGAGGATCTGATAGAGCCTGAGACACCCAGCCCTGAGAGGGTGGAGAGGAGGATCTGATAGAGCCTGAGACACCCAGCCCTGAGAGGGTGGAGAGGAGGATCTGATAGAGCCTGAGACGCCCAGCCCTGAGAGGGTGGAGAGGAGGATCTGATAGAGCCTGAGACACCCAGCCCTGAGAGGGTGGAGAGGAGGATCTGATAGAGCCTGAGACGCCCAGCCCTGAGAGGGTGGAGAGGAGGATCTGATAGAGCCTGAGACGCCCAGCCCTGAGAGGGTGGAGAGGAGGATCTGATAGAGCCTGAGACGCCCAGCCCTGAGAGGGTGGAGAGGAGGATCTGATAGAGTCTGAGACACCCAGCCCTGAGAGGGTGGAGAGGAGGATCTGATGGAGCCTGAGACGCCCAGCCCTGAGAGGGTGGAGAGGAGGATCTGATAGAGCCTGAGACGCCCAGCCCTGAGAGGGTGGAGAGGAGGATCTGATAGAGCCTGAGACGCCCAGCCCTGAGAGGGTGGAGAGGAGGATCTGATAGAGTCTGAGACACCCAGCCCTGAGAGGGTGGAGAGGAGGATCTGATAGAGTCTGAGACACCCAGCCCTGAGAGGGTGGAGAGGAGGATCTGATAGAGTCTGAGACACCCAGCCCTGAGAGGGTGGAGAGGAGGATCTGATAGAGCCTGAGACACCCAGCCCTGAGAGGGTGGAGAGGAGGATCTGATAGAGTCTGAGACACCCAGCCCTGAGAGGGTGGAGAGGAGGATCTGATAGAGCCTGAGACACCCAGCCCTGAGAGGGTGGAGAGGAGGATCTGATAGAGCCTGAGACACCCAGCCCTGAGAGGGTGGAGAGGAGGATCTGATAGAGCCTGAGACACCCAGCCCTGAGAAGGTGGAGAGGAGGATCTGATAGAGCCTGAGACGCACAGCCCTGAGAGGGTGGAGAGGAGGATCTGATAGAGCCTGAGACGCCCAGCCCTGAGAGGGTGAAGAGGAGGATCTGATAGAGCCTGAGACACCCAGCCCTGAGAGGGTGGAGAGGAGGATCTGATAGAGCCTGAGACACCCAGCCCTGAGAGGGTGGAGAGGAGGATCTGATAGAGCCTGAGACAACCAGCCCTGAGAGGGTGAAGAGGAGGATCTGATAGAGCCTGAGACAACCAGCCCTGAGAGGGTGGAGAGGAGGATCTGATAGAGCCTGAGACACCCAGCCCTGAGAGGGTGAAGAGGAGGATCTGATAGAGCCTGAGACAACCAGCCCTGAGAGGGTGGAGAGGAGGATCTGATAGAGCCTGAGACACCCAGCCCTGAGAGGGTGGAGAGGAGGATCTGATAGAGTCTGAGACACCCAGCCCTGAGAGGGTGGAGAGGAGGATCTGATAGAGCCTGAGACACCCAGCCCTGAGAGGGTGGAGAGGAGGATCTGATAGAGCCTGAGACACCCAGCCCTGAGAGGGTGGAGAGGAGGATCTGATAGAGTCTGAGACACCCAGCCCTGAGAGGGTGGAGAGGAGGATCTGATAGAGCCTGAGACACCCAGCCCTGAGAGGGTGGAGAGGAGGATCTGATAGAGCCTGAGACACCCAGCCCTGAGAGGGTGGAGAGGAGGATCTGATAGAGCCTGAGACACCCAGCCCTGAGAGGGTGGAGAGGAGGATCTGATAGAGCCTGAGACACCCAGCCCTGAGAGGGTGGAGAGGAGGATCTGATAGAGCCTGAGACACCCAGCCCTGAGAGGGTGGAGAGGAGGATCTGATAGAGCCTGAGACACCCAGCCCTGAGAGGGTGGAGAGGAGGATCTGATAGAGCCTGAGACACCCAGCCCTGAGAGGGTGGAGAGGAGGATCTGATAGAGCCTGAGACACCCAGCCCTGAGAGGGTGGAGAGGAGGATCTGATAGAGCCTGAGACACCCAGCCCTGAGAGGGTGGAGAGGAGGATCTGATAGAGCCTGAGACACCCAGCCCTGAGAGGGTGGAGAGGAGGATCTGATAGAGCCTGAGACACCCAGCCCTGAGAGGGTGGAGAGGAGGATCTGATAGAGCCTGAGACACCCAGCCCTGAGAGGGTGGAGAGGAGGATCTGATAGAGCCTGAGACACCCAGCCCTGAGAGGGTGGAGAGGAGGATCTGATAGAGCCTGAGACAACCAGCCCTGAGAGGGTGGAGAGGAGGATCTGATAGAGCCTGAGACACCCAGCCCTGAGAGGGTGGAGAGGAGGATCTGATAGAGCCTGAGACACCCAGCCCTGAGAGGGTGGAGAGGAGGATCTGATAGAGCCTGAGACACCCAGCCCTGAGAGGGTGGAGAGGAGGATCTGATAGAGCCTGAGACAACCAGCCCTGAGAGGGTGGAGAGGAGGATCTGATAGAGCCTGAGACACCCAGCCCTGAGAGGGTGGAGAGGAGGATCTGATAGAGCCTGAGACACCCAGCCCTGAGAGGGTGGAGAGGAGGATCTGATAGAGCCTGAGACAACCAGCCCTGAGAGGGTGGAGAGGAGGATCTGATAGAGTCTGAGACACCCAGCCCTGAGAGGGTGAAGAGGAGGATCTGATAGAGCCTGAGACACCCAGCCCTGAGAGGGTGGAGAGGAGGATCTGATAGAGCCTGAGACACCCAGCCCTGAGAGGGTGGAGAGGAGGATCTGATAGAGCCTGAGACACCCAGCCCTGAGAGGGTGGAGAGGAGGATCTGATAGAGCCTGAGACACCCAGCCCTGAGAGGATGAAGAGGAGGGTCTGATGGTTCACAGTGTCGAAGGCAGAGTATAGATCTCGGAGGATGAGAACAGAGGATGGAGAGTCAGCTTTGGCAGTGAGGACAGCCTTCGTAACACAGAGGAGAGCCGTCTGGGTTGAAAGCAACATGAATGTCCCCCACTCCACACTAGGGTGACAAATGGAGGGAATACTGTATTACTGGAAACTAGTACTAGTAAACTACCAGAATGTTATGTAATTTATCCCAAGACATCTAGTGGCCCTAGACATCTAGAGGCCCTCTGTGTGGCCTTATGGGGGCGGCAGGGTAGCGGTTAGAGTGTTGGACTAGTAACCGGAAGGTTGCAAGTTCAAACCCCCAAGCTGACAAGGTACAAATCTGCCGTTCTGCCCCTGAACAGGCAGTTAACCCACTGTTCCTAGGCCGTCATTGAAAATAAGAATTTGTTCTTAACTGACTTGCCTGGTTAAATAAAGGTAAAATTAAAAAATCACATGTCAAATAAATAAAATAATCAAATATGTTTATATAAACAATTGAATGATGAAGCTGTAAAACTCTAAATATACTGTGCTTTCGGGAAGTATTCAGACCCCTCGACTTTTTCCACATGTTGTTACAGCCTTATTCTAAAATTGATTAAATAGTTTTTTCCCCCTCATCAATCTACACAGAATACCTCTTAATGACAAAGAAAAAACAGGTTTTTAGAAAATGTTTGCTAGTTTATGAAAAATAAAAAAGGAAATATCACATTTACGTAAGTTTTCTCAAAACTTTGTTGAAGTACCTTTGGCGGTGATTACAGCATCGACTCTTGAGTCTTGACGCTACAAACTTGGCACACCTGTGTTTGGGGAGTTTCTCCCATTCTTCTCTGCAGATCCTCTCCAGCTCTGTCAGGTTGGATGGGGAGTTGGATGGGGAGTTTCGCTGCGCAGCTATTTCCAGGTTTCTCCAGAGATGTTTGATCGGGTTCAAGTCCAGGCTCTGGCTCGGAGCCACTCCTGCGTTGTATTGGCTGTGTGCTTAGGGTCGTTGTCCTGTTGGAAGGTGAACCTTTGGCCCAGTCTGAGGTCCTGAGCAGGTTTTCTCGTCAAGGATCTCTCTGTACTTTGCTGCATTCATCTTTCCCTCGATCCTGACTAGTCTCCCAGTCCCTGTTGCTGAAAAACATCCCCACAGCATGATGCTGCCACCACCACTATTCACCGTAGGGATGGTGCCAGGTGTCCTCCAGATGTGATGCTTGGCATTCAGGCCAAAGAGTTCAATCTTGGTTACATCAGACGAGAGAATCTTGTTTCTCATGGTCTGAGAGTCTTTAGCTGCCTTTTGGCAGTCATGTGTCTTTTACTGAGGAGTGGTTTCCTTCCACTTTACCGTAATAGCCTGATTGGTGGAGCGCTGCAGAGATTGCTGTCCTTCTGGAAGGTTCTCCCATCTCCACAGAGGAACTCTAGAGCTCTGTCAGAGTGGCCGTCGGGTACTTGTCACCTCCCTGACCAAGGCCCTTCTCCCTGATTGTTCAGTTTGTCCTGACAGACAGCTCTAGGAAGAGTCTTGGTGGTTCCAAACTTCTTCCATTTAAGAATGATGGAGGCCACTGTGTTCTTGGGGACCTTCAATGCTGCAGAAATATTTTGGTGCCCTTCCCCAGAGCTGTGCCTCGACACAATCCTGTCTCGGAGCTCTACGGACAATTCCTTCCACCTCATGGCTTGGTTATTGCTCTGACATGCACTGTCAACTGTGGGACCTTATATATACAGGTGTGTACATTTCCAAATCATGTCCAATCAATTGAATGTACCACAGGTGGACTCCAATCAAGTTGTAGAAACATCTCAAGGATGATCAATGGAAACAGGATGCACCTGAGCTCAATTTTGAGTCTCATAGCAAAGTGTCTGAATATTTATGTAAATAAGATATTTCTGTTTTTTTATTTCTAATAAATTTGCAAAAAAATAAATAAAGCTGTTTTTTTGCTTTGTCATGATGGGGTATTGTGTGTAGATTGCTGAGAAAAAAAGGTTATATTTAATCCGTTATGGAATAAGGCTGTAACATAACAACATGTGGAACAAGGGAAGGGGTCTGAATACTTTCTGAATACTTTCTGAATGCCCTGTAAACCATCAACATTGTGAGTACCATTGGTGTTTAATATGAGAGTTTCATCATGAACAACCCCCCCACCCTAAAAATATATTTAGTGCTATAAACCTGCACATGTTCTCTCAGTTTCATAGCAACATGTGTAGAATAGCAGGAAATTAGCTCTAAAACAGTAAGATTTTCTCTCAGCCTCATGGCAAAATGTTTACAATACCATGAGATTAGCTATAAAACTGCTCAGGTTCTCTCCGCCCCATGGCAACAAAACATAGATGTAAACTGCTCAGGTTCTCTCTGCCCCATGGCAACAAAACATAGATGTAAACTGCTCAGGTTCTCTCCGCCCCATGGCAACAAAACATAGATGTAAACTGCTCAGGTTCTCTCCGCCCCATGGCAACAAAACATAGATGTAAAGTGCTCAGGTTCTCTCTGCCCCATGGCAACAAAACATAGATGTAAACTGCTCAGGTTCTCTCCGCCCCATGGCAACAAAACATAGATGTAAACTGCTCAGGTTCTCTCCGCCCCATGGCAACAAAACATAGATGTAAACTGCTCAGGTTCTCTCCGCCCCATGGCAACAAAACATAGATGTAAACTGCTCAGGTTCTCTCCGCCCCATGGCAACAAAACATAGATGTAAACTGCTCAGGTTCTCTCCGCCCCATGGCAACAAAACATAGATGTAAACTGCTCAGGTTCTCTCTGCCCCATGGCAACAAAACATAGATGTAAACTGCTCAGGTTCTCTCCGCCCCATGGCAACAAAACATAGATGTAAACTGCTCAGGTTCTCTCCGCCCCATGGCAACAAAACATAGATGTAAACTGCTCAGGTTCTCTCCGCCCCATGGCAACAAAACATAGATGTAAACTGCTCAGGTTCTCTCTGCCCCATGGCAACAAAACATAGATGTAAACTGCTCAGGTTCTCTCCGCCCCATGGCAACAAAACATAGATGTAAACTGCTCAGGTTCTCTCTGCCCCATGGCAACAAAACATAGATGTAAACTGCTCAGGTTCTCTCTGCCCCATGGCAACAAAACATAGATGTAAACTGCTCAGGTTCTCTCTGCCCCATGGCAACAAAACATAGATGTAAACTGCTCAGGTTCTCTCTGCCCCATGGCAACAAAACATAGATGTAAACTGCTCAGGTTCTCTCTGCCCCATGGCAACAAAACATAGATGTAAACTGCTCAGGTTCTCTCTGCCCCATGGCAACAAAACATAGATGTAAACTGCTCAGGTTCTCTGCCCCATGGCAACAAAACATAGATGTAAACTGCTCAGGTTCTCTCTGCCCCATGGCAACAAACATAGATGTAAACTGCTCAGGTTCTCTCCGCCCCATGGCAACAAAACATAGATGTAAACTGCTCAGGATCTCTCCGCCCCATGGCAACAAAACATAGATGTAAACTGCTCAGGTTCTCTCCGCCCCATGGCAACAAAACATAGATGTAAACTGCTCAGGTTCTCTCCGCCCCATGGCAACAAAACATAGATGTAAACTGCTCAGGTTCTCTCCGCCCCATGGCAACAAAACATAGATGTAAACTGCTCAGTTTCTCTCCGCTCCATGGCAACAAACATAGATGTAAACTGCTCTAAGCCACTATCTCCACCCCTGACACCAGTCATGGAGAAAATAAATTGCTAAATGAAATTAGTGGTAAATTGATTTCCTGGTCACCTGCAGAGAACTGTGATGCGTGACTATTACAGGGGCGTTGCAATTACACCCGCTAATTACCCCCCGGATGTTTCCAGAACATCTAATCCGAGGCTGTATACCATATTTCCTGTCTAGTGCACTACTTTTGACCAGGGCCCGTTGGATGCCATTTGGGACACAGGCCTAGTTTTATTGTGTCTGGAATTCTGACTATGAGTCTGGGAGATTGTCAGAGTGCATCATGGGGGTTTTATGGATGAAGAATTGACTTGAGGTCTTAGAAATGAATGGCAACGATACTTTCGTATAGGGAATGTTGGAGCCATTTGGGTACAGCCTCAGGTTAGATGTGAGTACAGTCAGAGGACCTGAAAGATGAAATTAACGTTCAGCATGAGATGGAATTCACAGCTCAATAATCACTACGACTACGGGTAGGCTGGGGAAAACTATTATTTATAACTTTAAGTATTCTGTCATACCTACTTCAACACTACCTTTAAGTATTCTGTTATACCTACTTCAACACTACCTTTAAGTATTCTGTCATACCTACTTCAACACTACCTTTAAGTATTCTGTCATACCTACTTCAACACTACCTTTAAGTATTCTGTCATACCTACTTCAACACTACCTTTACGTATTCTGTCATACCTACTTCAACACTACCTTTAAGTATTCTGTCATACCTACTTCAACACTACCTTTAAGTATTCTGTCATACCTACTTCAACACTACCTTTAAGTTTTCTGTCATACCTACTTCAACACTACCTTTAAGTATTCTGTCATACCTACTTCAACACTACCTTTAAGTATTCTGTCATACCTACTTCAACACTACCTTTAAGTATTCTGTCATACCTACTTCAACACTACCTTTAAGTTTTCTGTCATACCTACTTCAACACTACCTTTAAGTATTCTGTCATACCTACTTCAACACTACCTTTAAGTATTCTGTCATACACTACCTTCAACACTACCTTTAAGTTTTCTGTCATACCTACTTCAACACTACCTTTAAGTATTCTGTCATACCTACTTCAACACTACCTTTAAGTATCCTGTCATACCTACTTCAACACTACCTTTAAGTATTCTGATATACCTACTTCAACACTACCTTTAAGTATTCTGTCATACCTACTTCAACACTACCTTTAAGTATTCTGTTATACCTACTTCAACACTACCTTTAAGTATTCTGTATGAAACTGGACATTAAGTGAAAACCGCAGGGGGAAATGATATAACCACTGACTATATTATGAACACACTGGTGCTACTCCCTGCCAGTGTGATGGACTCCATGGATAGACCTTTATAATCTGAACATAATGGATCCATGCAGGTGTCCGCTGTATGGTTTTCCTGTTTTATTGTGTTTTGAGGAAAGAAAATATATTTTAGCAATCGATGTTAGTGCTCCTCTGAGGTCCTGTTACGCTGCTACTTGGACACACACTGTTTGATTAAAGACTATATCAAGCCTCAGCAATCACGTGTGTCTCTGAAGCTATAAGGACATAAAGAAATCTCAGAGAGAGAAAAAGAGAGGGAGGGAGAGGAAGAGAGAGAGAGATAGAAAGAGAGAGAGAGCGACATCAAGAGAGAGAGAGAGGAAGAGAGAGAGCGACATTGAGAGAGAGACAGAGAAAGACAGAGAGAGAGCGACATAGAGAGAGAGACAGAGAAAGACAGAGAGAGAGAGCGACATCGAGAGAGAGACAGAGAAAGACAGAGAGAGAGCGACATCGAGAGAGAGACAGAGAGAGAGGAAGAGAGAGAGCGACATCGAGAGAGAGACAGAGAAAGACAGAGAGAGAGCGACATCGAGAGAGAGACAGAGAGAGAGGAAGAGAGAGAGCGACATCGACAGAGAGACAGAGGGAGACTGTGGTGGACCTCCCCTGGAGCTTGTCATCCCTGGTCCCTCCAGCAACCTCACACCTCATTACCCTTCATATTGCACTCCTGACCCGAGAAGAGCCAGGCTGCCCACCTCGCCCTGCCCCAGCATGCACATTCCAAATGGCAACTTAATCCTCATAGGGCTCTGATCAAAAGTAGTGCACTTTAAAGAGAACAGAGTTCCATTTGGGACGCTCAACAGCCTGGTCTGGCCCAGTCGGACCCTCCAGTGAAGTGGCGCTCTCAGCCGACTCCGGCCAACCGGACAGATCGATGGGGGTGATGATAGAGACATGATGCAGCCACTCATAGTCAAGGAACATCGATCCTGAGGAGAGAGAGATAAAGAGATTTAGAGAGGGGGGGAGAGGGACAGAGATAAAGAGGAGAGAGAGGGAGAGAGAGATAAAGAGATTTAGAGAGGGGAGAGAGGGACAGAGATAAAGAGGGAGAGAGAGGGAGAGAGAGAGAAAGAGAGGGGGAGAGAGGGGGAGACAGTGAGACAGAGAAATATATATAAACAGTTGAAGTGGGAAGTTTACATACATCTTAGCCAAAAACATTTAAACTCTGTTTTTCATAATTCCTGACATTTAATCCTAGTAAAAATTCCCTGTCTTAGGTCAGTTAGGATCACCACTTTATTTTAAGAATGTGAAATGTCAGAATAATAATAGAGACAATGATTGCTTTCAACATTCCCAGTTGGTCAGAAGTTTACATACACTCAATTAGTATTTGGTAGCATTGCCTGTAAGTTGTTTAACTTGGGTCAAATGTTTTGGGTAGCCTTCCACAAGCTTCCCACAATAAGTTGGGTGAATTTTGTCCCATTCCTCCTGACAGAGCTGGTGTAACTGAGTCAGGTTTGTAGGCCTCCTTGCTCGCACACGCTTTTTCAGTTCTGCCCTCACATTTTCTATAGGATTGAGGTTAGGACTTTGTAATGGCCACTCCAATACCGTGACTTTGTTGTCCTTAAGCCATTTTGCCACAACTCTGGAAGTATGCTTGGGGTCATTGTCCATTTGGAAGACCCATTTGCGACCAAGCATTAACTTCCTGACTGATTTCTTGATCTGTTGCTTCAATATAATCCACATAATTTTCCTGCCTCATGATGCCATCTATTTTGTGAAGTGCACCAGTCCCTCCTGCAGCTAAGCACCCCCACAACATGATGCTGCCACCCACGTGCTTCCCGGTTGGGATGGTGTTCTTCAGCTTGCAAGCCTTCCCCCTTTTCCTCCAAACATAATGATGGTCATTATGGCCAAAAAGTTCTATATTTGTTTCATTAGACCAGAGGACATTTCTCCAAAAAGTACGATCTTTGTCCCCATGTGCAGTTGCAAACTGTAGTCTGGCTTTTTATGTCAGTTTTGGAGCAGTGGCTTCTTCCTAGCTGTGCGGCATTTCGGGTTCCATATAGGACTCGTTTTACTGTGGATATAGACACTTTTGTATCTGTTTCCTCCAGCATCTTCACAAGATCCTTTGCTGTTGTTCTGGGATTGATTTGCACTTTTCAGACCAAAGTATATTAATCTCTAGGAGACAGAACGAGTCTCCTTCCTGAACGGTATGATGGCTGCGTGGTCCCATGGTGTTTATACTTGCATACTATTGTTTGTACATGATGAATGTGGTACCTTCAGGCATTTGGAAATTTCTCCCAACGAAGAACGGGACTTGTGGAGGTCTACCATGTTTTCTGGGGTCGTGGCTGATTGCTTTTGATTTTCCCATGACGTCAAGCAAAGAGGCACTGAGCTTGAAGGTAGGCCTTGAAATACATCCACAGGTACACCTCCAATTGACTCAAATGATGTCAATTAGCCTATCAGACGCTTCTAAAGCTATGATATCATTTTCTGGAATTTTCCGAGCTGTTTAAAGGCACAGTCAACTAGGTGTATGTAAACTTCTGACCCACTGGAATTGTGATACAGTGAATTATAAGTGAAGTAATCTGTCTGTTAACAATTGCTGGAAAAATTACTTGTGTCATGCACAAAGTAGATGTCCTAACCGACTTGACTTCCGACTTAAACTTCCGACTTCAACTGTGTGTGTGTGTATATATATATATATATATATATATATATATATATAGAGAGAGAGAGAGAGAGAGAGAGATGGGAGAGAGGGAGATACGGAGAGATGGAGAGAGGAACAGAGATAAAGAGAGAGAGAGAGAGAGAGAGAGAGAGAGAGAGAGAGAGAGAGAGAGAGAGAGAGAGAAAGAGAGAGAGAGAGAGAGACAGAGAAAAGAGAGAGAGGAGAGAGAGAGGGGGAGACAGACATAAAGAGGGAGAGAGAGGAGAGAGAGAGAGAGAGAGAGAGAGGGAGAGAGAGGGGGAGAGACAGAGAGAGGGACAGAGATAAAGAGAGAGAGAGGGAGAGAGAGAGAGAGGGGAGAGAGAGGGAGAGGGAGAGAGAGAGAGAGGAGAGAGAGAGAGACAGAGAGAGAGAGAGACAGGGATAAAGAGAGGAGAGAGAGAGGGGGGAGAGGGACAGACATAAAGAGGAGAGAGAGGGAGAGAGAGAGAGAGAGAGAGAGAGAGAGGGAGAGAGGGAGAGACAGAGAGAGGACAGAGATAAAGAGAGAGAGAGGGAGAGAGAGAGAGAGAGAGAGAGGGAGAGAGAGAGAGAGAGAGAGAGAGAGAGAGGAGAGAGAGAGAGAGAGAGAGAGAGAGAGAGAGAGAGAGAGAGACAGAGAGAGACAGACAGACAGACAGACAGACAGACAGACAGACAGACAGACAGACAGACAGACAGACAGACAGACAGACAGACAGACAGACAGACAGACAGACAGACAGACAGACAGACAGAGATAGAGATAGAGATAGAGAGAGAGAGAAATATAAGGAGGGGGTGTGCGGTCAAAGACTCTTCCTGAAGAGGATTCTGAATTCATTTAATGAAGCAGCAGGCTGTATTTCATGAGGAAAGAGGGACAGACCAGACTAGACCAGACCAGACCAGACCAGACCAGACTAGACTAGACAAGACTAGACTGGACTAGACCAGACCAGACCGGACTGGACTAGACCAGACCAGACCAGACCAGACTAGACCAGACCAGACTGGACCAGACCAGACCAGACTAGACTAATCCAGACGAGTCCAGACCAGAGGGACAGACCAGACCGTACCAGACCAGACAAAATAGAATCACAGTTAACTACATAGCAGTTCAAACAAGGTAGTTTAGCACAGGCTGAGTCTCCAACTGGATCTTGTCACAGAGCCACAATTACAAAGTCATTTGTGTGACAGCGTCAACAGTTAAAGTTAAACTAAAGCTTGACTCGTCTTCTCTCTGATGTTCATGTTCAGCACTAAAACCTCTCAGCTTAACTCAGCACTGGGAGCGTATGGTGTTCTGTTATGTAGTTCAGCTGCTTGAGGATTGATCCTCCTGGTTAATCACACAGTAATCAGAGGATTGATCCTCCTGGTTAATCATACAGTAATCAGAGGATTGATCCTCCTGGTTAATCATACAGTAATCAGAGGATTGATCCTCCTGGTTAAAGATATAGTAATCAGAGGATTGATCCTCCTGGTTAATCACACAGTAATCAGAGGATTGATCCTCCTGGTTAATCATATAGTAATCAGAGGATTGATCCTCCTGGTTAATCACACAGTAATCAGAGGATTGATCCTCCTGGTTAATCACACAGTAATCAGAGGATTGATCCTCCTGGTTAATCACACAGTAATCAGAGGATTGATCCTCCTGGTTAATCATATAGTAATCAGAGGATTGATCCTCCTGGTTAATCACACAGTAATCAGAGGATTGATCCTCCTGGTTAATCACACAGTAATCAGAGGATTGATCCTCCTGGTTAATCATATAGTAATCAGAGGATTGATCCTCCTGGTTAATCACACAGTAATCAGAGGATTGATCCTCCTGGTTAATCATATAGTACTCAGAGGATTGATCCTCCTGGTTAATCATATAGTAATCAGAGGATTGATCCTCCTGGTTAATCACACAGTAATCAGAGGATTGATCCTCCTGGTTAATCATATAGTAATCAGAGGATTGATCCTCCTGGTTAATCATACAGTAATCAGAGGATTGATCCTCCTGGTTAATCATATAGTACTCAGACGGTATGAACAGGCCTGGAGCACAGTACTCAGAGGGTATGAACAGGCCTGGAGCACAGTACTCAGAGGGTATGAACAGGCCTGGAGCACAGTACTCAGACGGTATGAACAGGCCTGGAGCACAGTACTCAGTCCTTCCTCTAACGCAGCTGTGTAATGGAAATGTGTTGCTTGAAGAGAAAAGCAGGCTTTGCCCCAGATAAATGTGTAAGTGATTGCTTTGCACAACACTTTCTCTCTATCCTCGGTTACATAAACACTGTTCTGTCATTCTATTCACAGTTTCCCCCAATTATTCACCCATATTTAATTTTGTATAATTTTTTTCTTTTAACAATATTTCATCACCACCAACTCCGTGACTGGTTATGGTAATATGGTTGCCCTTCATTCTAATGATAACATCCTCACTATGTATGAAATGCAGGATTGTTGTTTCTCTATGTTGATATTAGGTCTAGGTTTGATAATAGATTAACTATATGTTGGTATTAGGTCTAGGTTTGATAATAGATTAACTACTGTATATGTTGGTTATTAGGTCTAGGTTTGATGATAGATTAACTACATGTTGGTATTAGGTCTAGGTTTGATGGTAGATTAACTATATGTTGGTATTAGGTCTAGGTTTGATGATAGATTAACTACATGTTGGTATTAGGTCTAGGTTTGATGATAGATTAACTACTGTATATGTTGGTATTAGGTCTAGGTTTGATGATAGATTAACTACATGTTGGTATTAGGTCTAGGTTTGATGATAGATTAACTACATGTTGGTATTAGGTCTAGGTTTGATGATAGATTAACTACATGTTGGTATTAGGTCTAGGTTTGATGATAGATTAACTACATGTTGGTATGAGGTCTAGGTTTGATGATAGATTAACTACATGTTGGTATTAGGTCTAGGTTTGATGATAGATTAACTACATGTTGGTATTAGGTCTAGGTTTGATGATAGATTAACTACATGTTGGTATTAGGTCTAGGTTTGATGATAGATTAACTACATGTTGGTATTAGGTCTAGGTTTGATGATAGATTAACTACATGTTGGTATTAGGTCTAGGTTTGATGATAGATTAACTACATGTTGGTATGAGGTCTAGGTTTGATGATTGAGATTAACTACATGTTGGTATGAGGTCTAGGTTTGATGATAGATTAACTATATGTTGGTATTAGGTCTAGGTTTGATGATAGATTAACTACATGTTGGTATTAGGTCTAGGTTTGATGATAGATTAACTACATGTTGGTATTAGGTCTTGGTTTGATGATAGATTAACTACATGTTGGTATTAGGTCTAGGTTTGATGATAGATTAACTACATGTTGGTATTAGGTCTAGGTTTGATGATAGATTAACTACATGTTGGTATGAGGTCTAGGTTTGATGATAGATTAACTATATGTTGGTATTAGGTCTAGGTTTGATGATAGATTAACTACATGTTGGTATTAGGTCTAGGTTTGATGATAGATTAACTACATGTTGGTATTAGGTCTTGGTTTGATGATAGATTAACTACATGTTGGTATTAGGTCTAGGTTTGATGATAGATTAACTACATGTTGGTATTAGGTCTAGGTTTGATGATAGATTAACTACATGTTGGTATTAGGTCCACAGTACTCATTCTGTGACTTGACATATGTTACGTTTGGTATGGTATGTATTTGTTTGTGGATGTTCGTCACCCATTTCGTATTTGATATGTTACGAATTGCAATTCATATATGTTACAAATTTGCTAAATTTACAATATGGTCTGAACTTGCAAATGTATGTTATGTTACGAATGCCAATTTGTTGTGGCTAACATTAGCTAGGTGGCAAAAACTAAATGTGGCTAACATTAGTTCGGGTTAAGGTTAGGAGTTAGGTTAAAGTGATAAGGTTAGGGTAAGAGGAAATGTTAGCTAGATGGGTTATGTCTTATGTATCAATACCAAACGTAACCTATCATACTAATCTGAATGTGTCGGATTTACATTTACTATGTTACATCTCGTCTATGAGGCCAGGCTGCATCCAGAGATAATTCCTCTCTCTTGATCGTGATCCCTGTGATATTCAGAATGCATTGACCCCACAGGCATCTGGTTTCATCAAACCGGATAATCAACGTAATTGAGTCATCAAATCAGCGTAATTAAGGTTGTTAGGAGCCGAACAATGAATACTTCAGACAGAGACACACCAGGTTCCCCTCCCTCCTTCTCTTAGATAACAAAAATAGTTAATTTGCTCAGTCCTCCCACTCTGTCTGTGTGTGTGTGTGAGAAAGATTTAGGAGTTAATTGCTCAGTGGTTGGTCCCACCTCTCTGGTCCTCCGAATCACGTCCCTCCACCCTGACATGGGCGTCCTGTTGATGGAGGTAATCAGAGAAGGCAGCTAACAGAAGAGCCAGTCAGCACACCCAGGTGTACAGCGGCCATTTTGATTTTGACAGACATTAATTCAGACCAGCAGGCGTCATGCAGGAGCGGGGCGGTGAAACAGCTGTCAGACAGCGTTGTGTGTGTGCGTGCGTGTGTGTGTGTGTCTGTGTGTGCGTGCGTGCGTGAGGGGGAGTGGGGGGGGTACAGTACAGAGGAGCAGTGGTGTTCAGTCAGATCCTGAAATCGTAATGTACTCATGTATCCTACCATGGGTCTGAACCCCTAATGTATCCTACCATGGGTCTGAACCCCTAATGTATCCTACCATGGGTCTGAACCCCTAATGTATCCTACCATGGGTCTGAACCCCTAATGTATCCTACCATGGGTCTGAACCCCTAATGTATCCTACCATGGGTCTGAAGCCCTAATGTATCCTACCATGGGTCTGAAGCCCTAATGTATCCTACCATGGGTCTGAACCCCTAATGTATCCTACCATGGGTCTGAAGCCCTAATGTATCCTACCATGGGTCTGAACCCCTACTGTATCCTACCATGGGTCTGAACCCCTAATGTATCCTACCATGGGTCTGAAGCCCTAATGTAACCTACCATGGGTCTGAAGCCCTAATGTATCCTACCATGGTTCTGAACCCCTAATGTAACCTACCATGGGTCTGAACCCCTAATGTATCCTACCATGGGTCTGAAGCCCTAATGTATCCTACCATGGGTCTGAAGCCCTAATGTATCCTACCATGGGTCTGAAGCCCTAATGTAACCTACCATGGGACTGAACCCCAAATGTTCCTACCATGGGTCTGAAGCCCTAATGTAACCTACCATGGGTCTGAAGCCCTAATGTATCCTACCATGGGTCTGAACCCCTAATGTATCCTACCATGGGTCTGAACCCCTAATGTATCCTACCATGGGTCTGAACCCCTAATGTATCCTACCATGGGTCTGAAGCCCTAATGTATCCTACCATGGGTCTGAACCCCTAATGTATCCTACCATGGGTCTGAAGCGCTAATGTATCCTACCATGGGTCTGAAGCCCTAATGTATCCTACCATGGTTCTGAACCCCTAATGTAACCTACCATGTGTCTGAACCCCTAATGTATCCTACCATGGGTCTGAACCCTAATGTATCCTACCATGGGTCTGAAGCCCTAATGTATCCTACCATGGGTCTGAACCCCTAATGTATCCTACCATGGGTTTGAAGCCCTAATGTATCCTACCCTGGGTCTGAACCCCTAATGTATCCTACCATGGGTCTGAAGCCCGAATGTAACCTACCATGGGTCTGAACCCCTAATGTATCCTACCATGGGTCTGAAGCCCTAATGTATCCTACCATGGTTCTGAACCCCTAATGTAACCTACCATGGGTCTGAACCCCTAATGTATCCTACCATGGGTCTGAACCCCTAATGTATCCTACCATGGGTCTGAAGCCCTAATGTATCCTACCATGGGTCTGAACCCCTAATGTATCCTACCATGGGTCTGAACCCCTAATGTATCCTACCATGGGTCTGAACCCATAATGTATCCTACCCTGGGTCTGAAGCCCTAATGTATCCTACCATGGGTCTGAACCCCTAATGTATCCTACCATGGGTCTGAACCCCTAATGTATCCTACCATGGGTCTGAAGCCCTAATGTAACCTACCATGGGTCTGAACCCCTAATGTATCCTACCCTGGGTCTGAACCCCTAATGTATCCTACCATGGTTCTGAACCCCTAACGTATCCTACCATGGGTCTGAACCCCTAATGTAACCTACCATGGGTCTGAACCCCTAATGTATCCTACCATGGGTTTGAAGCCCTAATATGGAATAGGATGTCATTTGGAAGGCCTGCCAGTCCTTAGTTAACAGTCATCTTCTATATGTCTCATCAGGAGGCCCAGCGGCCGACAAAGAGAAGAAGAGAGAATTCAACGAGGTGTCACAGCTCCTTAAGATTAAGAAAATCCAATCCCTGGACGGAGAGAGAGAGAGGAAAAGAGAGGGAGAGAGACAGAGAGAGAGAGAGAGAGAGAGAGAGAGAGAGAGAGAGAGAGAGAGAGAGAGAGAGAGGATGAGAGAGAGAGAGAGAGAGAGAGAGAGAGAGAGAGATGGGAGAGGATGGAGAGAGAGGAGAGAGAGAGGAGGGAGAGAGAGGAGGAGAGAGAGAGAGAGAGAGAGAGAGGATGAGAGGATGGAGAGAGAGCGAGCATTATTACTGTACCAATTATTATTAGCAGTACCAAACATTATTATTCTGCTTGGTACTGCATCAGTTTATCTGATGTACCGCACTTTACAAATGTACAATAAACATTACACTTACAAAAGTTATAAAAGATTTAAGACATATTAAATGTCATATTCTGAATATATACCGTGTTGTAATGATGTGCAAATAGTTAAAGTACAAAAGTAAATAAACTAAATAATAAACATTAATACTGGTTGTATTTACAATGGAATTTGTTCTTCACTGGTTGACCTCTTCTTGTGGCAACCGGTCACATATCTTGCTGCTGTGATGGAACACTGTGAAATGTTACTATTCTCTCTCTCTTTCTCTCTCTCTCTCTCTCTGTCTCTCCCTATCTCTCTCCCCCTTCTCTCCCCATCCTATCCCCTCCCACCTATCCCCTCCCACCTATCCCCTCCCACCTATCCCCTCTAGTCTCCAGTGGCAGATTCCTCTGACTTTAGCAGTGGGGAATTCGACTTACAAATCATCAGAAGTCATCCTCTGGATCTCCAATAAAACAGGTACCTTCTAACTGCCTCTCTTCACATCTACTCTCATCCACACCACAACCATGGTAACCACTAGAGGTACCACCACAACCATGGTAACCACTAGAGGTATCACCACAACCATGGTAACCACTAGAGGTACCACCACAACCATGGTAACCACTAGAGGTACCACCACAACCATGGTAACCACTAGAGGTACCACCACAACCATGGTAACCACTAGAGGTATCACCACAACCATGGTAACCACTAGAGGTATCACCACAACCATGGTAACCACTAGAGGTACCACCACAACCATGGTAACTACTAGAGGTACCACCACAACCATGGTAACCACTAGAGGTACCACCACAACCATGGTAACCACTAGAGGTATCACCACAACCATGGTAACCACTAGAGGTACCACCACAACCATGGTAACCACTAGAGGTACCACCACAACCATGGTAACCACTAGAGGTACCACCACAACCATGGTAACCACTAGAGGTATCACCACAGGGTAACCACTAGAGGTGTCACCACAACCATGGTAACCACTAGAGGTGTCACCACAACCATAGTAACCACTAGAGGTATCACCACAACCATAGTAACCACTAGAGGTATCACCACAACCATGGTAACCACTAGAGGTATCACCACAACCATAGTAACCACTAGAGTATCACCACAACCATGGTAACCACTAGAGGTACCACCACAACCATGGTAACCACTAGAGGTATCACCACAACCATAGTAACCACTAGAGTAACCACTAGAGGTACCACCACAACCATGGTAACCACTAGAGGTACCACCACAACCATGGTAACCACTAGAGGTACCACCACAACCATGGTAACCACTAGAGGTACCACCACAACCATAGTAACCACTAGAGGTACCACCACAACCATAGTAACCACTAGAGGTACCACCACAACCATGGTAACCATAGAGGTGTCACCACAACCATGGTAACCACTAGAGATATCACCACAACCATGGTAACCACTAGAGATATCACCACAACCATGGTAACCACTAGAGGTACCACCACAACCATGGTAACCACTAGAGGTGTCACCACAACCATGGTAACCACTAGAGATATCACAACAACCATAGTAACCACTAGAGGTATCACCACAACCATAGTAACCACTAGAGTACCACCACAACCATAGTAACCACTAGAGGTATCACCACAACCATAGTAACCACTAGAGTACCACCACAACCATAGTAACTACTACGAGTGTTCCTGCTGCATATCCAATATACACCAGTATTTTACACCACAAGCTATTTTACAGTAGTGTTCCTGCTACATATCCAATATACACCAGCTATTTTACAATAGTGTTCCTGCTGCATATCCAATATACACCAGCTATTTTACAGTAGTGTTCCTGCTGCATATCCAATATACACCAGCTATTTTACAGTAGTGTTCCTGCTGCATATCCAATATACACCAGCTATTTTACAGTAGTGTTCCTGCTGCATATCAATATACACCAGCTATTTTACAGTAGTGTTTCTGCTGCATATCCAATATACACCAGCTATTTTACAGTAGTGTTCCTGCTGCATATCCAATATACACCAGCTATTTTACAGTAGTGTTCCTGCTGCATATCCAATATACACCAGCTATTTTACAGTAGTGTTCCTGCTGCATATCCAATATACACCAGCTATTTTACAGTAGTGTTCCTGCTGCATATCCAATATACACCAGCTATTTTACAGTAGTGTTCCTGCTGCATATCCAATATACACCAGCTATTTTACAGTAGTGTTCCTGCTGCATATCCAATATACACCAGCTATTTTACAGTAGTGTTTCTGCTGCATATCCAATATACACCAGCTATTTTACAGTAGTGTTCCTGCTGCATATCCAATATACACCAGCTATTTTACAGTAGTGTTCCTGCTGCATATCCAATATACACCAGCTATTTTACAGTAGTGTTCCTGCTGCATATCCAATATACACCAGCTATTTTACAGTAGTGTTCCTGCTGCATATCCAATATACACCAGCTATTTTACAGTAGTGTTACTGCTGCATATCCAATATACACCAGCTATTTTACAGTAGTGTTCCTGCTGCATATCCAACATACACCAGCTGTTTTACAGTAGTGTTCCTGCTGCATATCCAATATACACCAGCTATTTTACAGTAGTGTTCCTGCATATCCAATATACACCAGCTATTTTACAGTAGTGTTCCTGCTGCATATCCAATATACACCAGCTATTTTACAGTAGTGTTCCTGCTGCATATCCAATATACACCAGCTATTTTACAGTAGTGTTCCTGCTGCATATCCAATATACACCAGCTATTTTACAGTAGTGTTCCTGCTGCATATCCAATATACACCAGCTATTTTACAGTAGTGTTCCTGCTGCATATCCAATATACACCAGCTATTTTACAGTAGTGTTCCTGCTGCATATCCAATATACACCAGCTATTTTACAGTAGTGTTCCTGCTGCATATCCAACATACACTATTTTACAGTAGTGTTCCTGCTGCATATCCAATATACACCAGCTATTTTACAGTAGTGTTCCTGCTGCATATCCAATATACACCAGCTATTTTACAGTAGTGTTCCTGCTGCATATCCAATATACACCAGCTATTTTACAGTAGTGTTCCTGCTGCATATCCAATATACACCAGCTATTTTACAGTAGTGTTCCTGCTGCATATCCAATATACACCAGCTATTTTACAGTAGTGTTCCTGCTGCATATCCATCATACACCAGTAGTCTTCCTGCTGCATATCCAATATACACCAGCTATTTTACAGTAGTGTTCCTGCTGCATATCCAATATACACCAGCTATTTTACAGTAGTGTTCCTGCTGCATATCCAATATACACCAGCTATTTTACAGTAGTGTTCCTGCTGCATATCCAATATACACCAGCTATTTTACAGTAGTGTTCCTGCTGCATATCCAATATACACCAGCTATTTTACAGTAGTGTTATCCAATATACACCAGCTGTAGTGTTCCTGCTGCATATCCAATATACACCAGCTATTTTACAGTAGTGTTCCTGCTGCATATAGTGTTCCAATCCATACACCAGCTATTTTACAGTAGTGTTCCTGCTGCATATCCAATATACACCAGCTGTTTTACAGTAGTGTTCCTGCTGCATATCCAATATACACCAGCTATTTTACAGTAGTGTTCCTGCTGCATATCCAATATACACCAGCTATTTTACAGTAGTGTTCCTGCTGCATATCAATATACACCAGCTATTTTACAGTAGTGTTCCTGCTGCATTCCAATATACACCAGCTGTGTTCCTGCTGCATATCCAATATACACCAGCTATTTTACAGTAGTGTTCCTGCTGCATATCCAACATACACCAGCTGTTTTACAGTAGTGTTCCTGCTGCATATCAATATACACCAGCTATTTTACAGTAGTGTTCCTGCTGCATATCCAATATACACCAGCTATTTTACAGTAGTGTTCTTGCATATCCAATATACACCAGCTATTTTACAGTAGTGTTCCTGCTGCATATCAATATACACCAGCTATTTTACAGTAGTGTTCCTGCTGCATATCAATATACACCAGCTATTTTACAGTAGTGTTCCTGCTGCATATCCAATATACACCAGCTATGTTTTTACAGTAGTGTTCCTGCTGCATATCCAATATACACCAGCTATTTTACAGTAGTGTTCCTGCTGCATATCCAATATACACCAGCTATTTTACAGTAGTGTTCCTGCTGCTATTTTACAGTAGTGTTCCTGCTGCATATCATACACCAGCTATTTTACAGTAGTGTTCCTGCTGCATATCCAACATACACCAGCTGTTTTACAGTAGTGTTCCTGCTGCATATCCATATGCAAAGTAATTTACAGTAGTTTCCTGTCTGCATATCTGAATTTGTCCTAATGTGTGTTTGCGTCTCTGTCCTTGTGGGTGCGTAGTGTTCCTGTGAACCAAGGGCCCACACATGATTAAACAGAGTGTTCGCGTGACGACGTGTTCGGCCTGCAGATTTTAGAGGCTAGTGTTCACTGGTTGAATTAGGTGCCAGTGAATTTTACACTGTGTCACCGAGAGCCACAAGTCCCCTGTCTTTGTCTTTCCTGCTTACAAACCACTTTTTACAGTAGTACGCTCCGTATCACAGGTGTATCTATCTCCGTGGCTGGCTGTGTTACTGTGTTCCTAAATCACACCCTATTCCCATATTTTGACTACTTTTGACTCAATCCCAGCTATTTGAATGTAATTTCTTTATTTAACTATACAAGTCAGTTAATTCATAAGAACACATTCTTATTTACAATGACACCTGCTATTTTACAGTGGGGTTAACTGCCTTGTTCAGGGGTAGAACAACATTATTTTTAAAACTTTTGTCAGCTCAGGGATTCGATCCAGCAACCTTTACAGTAGTGTTTGGCCCAATATAACCATTTTACAGTAGTGTTTCTGCTGCATATCTATACCTGCTATTTACTACCTGCCGCATATCCAATATACACCAGCTATTTTACTAGTGTTCCGCCCCTATTGGCTACCTGCCGCCCCCTATTTTACTACCTGCTGCCCCCAATATTGGCTACCTGCCGCCCCTTACTGGCTACCTGCCGCCCCCTATTTTACTACCTGCCGCCCCCTGCCGCTTTTTACTACCTGTTCCTGCCCCGTATTGGCTACCTGCCGCCCCTATATTGGCTTCCTGCCGCCCATACCTATTGGCTACCTGCCGCCCCTATTTTACCTGTAGTGTTCCTACCTGCCAATATACCCAGCTATTTTACTAGTGTTCCTGCTGCATTGGCTACCTGCCGCCCGTTGTGTGCCTTTTGGGATACAGTATAGGGACCAGGAGCAGTATGTTCCTGCTGCATTCAATTTAGAGTGTAACTTCCAGTGACGTTTGTCAATGAAGATCTTGCAGCTATTTTACAGTATTTCCTGCCCCATTCTCCCCTAACCCCTATTTTAGAATGGTTCCTGTTGCAATATGAACCCTGCTGTGCTCATCGCACCAGGCTATTCCAAGAGTGTTCTGGAACAAATACACCAGCTATTTTACGTAGGCTGTGTGAGACCAATATACGTTGCTGTTTTAATGTAGTCTGAACTATAGGGTATGACCATTTTAGTGGTTTCCTGCTACTCAATATCTTGCTTCAGTACGTTCCTGCGATGACTGGAATATAGCCTCCACTATTTTACCTAGCAGCCAGCAATCTGAACCAGGCTTTTTACAGTAGTGTTCCTGCTGCATATCCAATCTACACCAGCTGTTTTACTGTATGTTCTGCTGCATATCCAATCTGTCTCAGCTATTTTACAGTAGTGTTCCTGCTGCATATCTCTGTCTGTCTTACAGTAGTGTTCTCTGCTGCATATCTATACACCAGCTATCTTCTCCTCTGTTCTCTCTGCTGTCTCTCTCTCTATACACCAGCTCATTTTCTCTCCTGTCTGTCTGTCTCTCTACACCAGCTATTTTACAGTAGTCTTCCTCTCTACATCTCTCTCTCTTGTTTTACTAGTGTTCCTGCTGCATATCAATATACACCAGCTCCCTGTCTGTTCCTGCTGCATATCAATATCACCAGCTATTTTACAGTCTGTCTGCTCTCTCCAATATACTCCAGCTCTCTTATCTCTGTCTCCTGCTGCATATCTATCTCTATTTTACAGTAGTGTTCTGCTGCATATCTATACACTCTATTTTACAGTAGTGTTCCTGCTGCATATCCAATATACACACACACACACGTTCGTACATATCCTAGTAGTCTGAATCCCTCAGTAGTGTCCATTAGCTATCCCATTTTTGTTATTGAGCCTCGCTGCACCATAGAGCTTGGCTATTTTACAATAGTGTTCCTGCATCTGCACACAGCTGGGGACAGTAGGTTCACTGACAGACTGTGTTTTACAGTAGTGTTCCTGGAATCAGTCTTCCATGTCTCCTCTCTGTGTGTGTGTGTGTGTGTGTGTGTGTGTGTGTGTGTGTGTGTGTGTGTGTGCCCACACATGTGTTGTGTGTGTGTGTGTGTGTGTGTGTGTGTGTGTGTGTGTGGTGTGTGTGTGTGTGTTCACACCAGGGCCATAAGTCCCCTGTCTTTGTCTTTATTACAAACCACTTCGGCTACGCTCCGCCTGGGTGTATCAGCTCCATGGCTGGCTGTGTCTGTGTTACATCACACCTATTCCCTATATTATGACTACTTTTGAGCCAATCCCTATTTGAATGTAATTCTTTATTTAACAAGAAGGTTTTCAGGAAGAACACATTCTTATTTACAATGACGCCTGCTGGGGTACATGGGGTTAACTGCTTGTTCAGGGGTAGTTTATTTTTTAAAACTTTTGTCAGCTCTATTCGATCCAGCAACCTTTCTGTTATTTACCCAACGTTTCCACTAGGATGGTCCACTCTACCTGCCAGCCCCATGCTCCTCATTCAAGAGGCCCCCTTCAGGATGGTCCCCTCTACCTGCCAGCCCCTTATTGGCTACCTCCGTATATGTACAAGAGGGTTTCAGGATGGTCCCCTCTTTACCTGCCGCTCCATGCTCTCTGTTTATTTACAAGAGGCCCCCTTCAGGATGGTCCCCTCTACCTACCAGCTCCATGCTCTCTGTTTATTTACAAGAGGGTTTCAGGATGGTCCACTCTACCTGCCAGCTCCATTCTCTTTTTGTATATGTACAAGAGGGTTTCAGGATTCAATTTAGGGAGTGTAACTTCCAGTCGTTTGTTAATGAAGATCTTTTCACCATTTACCTTCCCCATTCTCCCAGCTCCTTTTAGAATGGTTCCTGTTGTATAACCCTTTACAAGAGGGTTTCAGGATGGTCTGGAACAAACTCTACAGCCACGTAGCTCCATATCGTCTTAATGTATCTGAACAAGAGGGTTGACCAGGATGGTTTGCTACTCAATGTCTTGCTTCATGCTCTCTGTTTATTTACAAGAGGGTTTCCAGGATGGCTCCACTCTCTCTCAGCTCTCTCTCTCTCTTTCTTCTCAAGATCTTTCAGGATGGTCCACTCTCTGTCAGTCTCCATGCTCTCTGTCCTCTATTTCTGTCTGTTTCTCTGGTCTCTCTCTCTCTCTGCTCCATGCTCTCTGTATCTCTACTCTCTCTTTCAGGATCTCTCCACTCTCTCTGCCTGCTCCATCTCTCTCTGTATATCTCAAGTATTTCTGGATCTCTCCACTCTACAGCCAGCTCTCTATCTCTCTGTCTCTCTTTACAAGAGGGTTTCTCTCCACTCTCTCACAGCCACACACCATGTACTCTCTGTAGTCTGAACAAGGGTCCATTAGCTATCCCATTTTGTTATTGAGCCTCGCTGCTTTCTCTCTGTCTGCACACATGGTGGGACAGACTGTGTCCACTCTTTGGGGACAGCCAGCTCCATGCTCTCTGTATATTTACAAGTGTGTTTCAGGATGGTCCACTCTGTGTGTGTGCTGTGTGCTCTCTGTTTTTCATTAATATGGTCCACCCATCTACCCTAAATCAGCCTAGCCAGCTCCATGCTCTCTGTTTATTTACAAGAGGGTTTCAGGATGGTCACTCTACAGCCAGCTCCATTCTCTCTGTTTATTTACAAGAGGGTTTCAGGATGGTCCACTCTACAGCCAGCTCCATGCTCTCTGTTTATTTACAAGAGGGTTTCAGGATGGTCACTCTACAGCCAGCTCCATGCTCTCTGTTATTTACAAGAGGGTTTCAGGATGGTCCACTCTACAGCCAGCTCCATGCTCTCTATTTATTTACAAGAGGTTTCAGGATGGTCCACTCAACAGCCAGCTCCATTTCTCTGTATATGTACAAGAGGGTTCAGTTGGTCCACTCTACAGCCAGCTCCATGCTCTCTGTTTATTTACAAGAGGGTTTCAGGATGGTCCACTCTACAGCCAGCTCCATTCTCTCTGTAACAAGAGGGTTTCAGGATGGTCACTCTACAGCCAGCTCCATGCTCTCTGTAAACAAGAGGGTTTCAGGATAGTCACTCTAAGCCAGCTCCATTCTCTCTGTTTATTTCCAAGAGGTTTCAGGATGGTCCACTCTACAGCCAGCTCCATGCTCTCTGTATATTTACAAGAGGGTTTCAGGATGGTCCACTCTACAGCCAGCTCCATGCTCTGTTTATTTACAAGAGGTTTCAGGATGGTCCACTCTAAGCCAGCTCCATGCTCTCTGTTTATTTACAAGAAGTTTCAGGATGGTCCACTCTACAGCCAGCTCCATGCTCTCTGTATATTTACAGAGGGTTTCAGGATGGTCCACTCTACAGCCAGCTCCATGCTCTCTGTATACTTACAAGAGGTTTCAGGATGGTCCACTCTGTGCTCTCTGTATATTTACAAGAGGTTTCAGGATGGTCCAGTCTACAGCCAGCTCCATGCTCTCTGTATATTTACAAGAGGAGGATGGTCCACTCTACAGCCAGCTCCATGCTCTCTGTATATTTACAAGAGAGTTTCAGGATGGTCCAGTCTAACATTGATAATGTGTCTGATTCCTCATTTTCACCTCGAATAGAACTATAGGGACTTGTGTCAGTGTTTTTTTCTTGTTATAAGTGCTGAGGAACTTTAAACATGTCTGTTACTATAGACAGTAAACCTTTAAATCTTTGTTGCATTCTTCCCAGTAAACCTTTAAACATGTCTGTTGCAAATGTACACAGTGTTTCCTTCTACTATTAGCTGTAAACCTTTAAATGTCTCCACACTATCAGATAGTAAACCTTTAAACATTTTCTGTAAAGATTAGAAAAATTTAAAAAAAAAAAAAAAAACAAAAATGTCAATTATATAGACAGATAAATAGTTAAGCAGTTAGATTAAACAACTCCTTTGTAAGATGTCTGTATTAAAATTAAATATGTATGGAAACAGGTAAATTAACACTCCTCAGTTAGCAGGCTCAAGGTAGCAAAAACTAACTAGACAGAAATTGTTAAACAAGTTAGAAATGATTTAAACATGTCTTTGCTGTAGGCTACTATTTAAACAGTTAACAAAAAAGAATGTATGTCATATAAAATATATTCACTATAGACAGTATTAAAATAAAACTTACCAGAAAACATGTCTGTCCTTGGCTCAGACAGTGTAACATGTGGCGCTCAATGGCATCTCATTAAACGTGTGCTGATCTATGAGAATCAGCTGTACATGTGATGGAAGAATGCACTGTGCATGTCTGTTTGTATAGACCATTGAATTGGGAATGTTTATACTATGCCACAGTACCTTTAGAATTACCTTATGTGTATCCCACAAAAAAAGGCTCATTTTCAAAACCTAACTTTTTTATAGATGAATTTCAAAAATTCTCAAAATCCCAGGGACAAAACTTCCCATGGAACATTCCGGAGACTATACAGGAAAGGTTCCGAACCATTCTGTTACCCCAAATAAACCTTTAAACATGTCTGTTACTATAGACAGTAAACCTTTAAACATGTCTGTTACTATAGACAGTAAACCTTTAAACATGTCTGTTACTATAGACAGTAAACCTTTAAACATGTCTGTTACTATAGACAGTAAACCTTTAAACATGTCTGTTACTATAGACAGTAAACCTTTAAACATGTCTGTTACTATAGACAGTAAACCTTTAAACATGTCTGTTACTATAGACAGTAAACCTTTAAACATGTCTGTTACTATAGACAGTAAACCTTTAAACATGTCTGTTTCTATAGACAGTAAACCTTTAAACGTGTCTGTTACTATAGACAGTAAACCTTTAAACATGTCTGTTACTATAGACAGTAAACCTTTAAACATGTCTGTTTCTATAGACAGTAAACCTTTAAACATGTCTGTTACTATAGACAGTAAACCTTTAAACATGTCTGTTACTATAGACAGTAAACCTTTAAACATGTCTGTTACTATAGACAGTAAACCTTTAAACATGTCTGTTACTATAGACAGTAAACCTTTAAACATGTCTGTTACTATAGACAGTAAACCTTTAAACATGTCTGTTACTATAGACAGTAAACCTTTAAACATGTCTGTTACTATAGACAGTAAACCTTTAAACATGTCTGTTACTATAGACAGTAAACCTTTAAACATGTCTGTTACTATAGACAGTAAACCTTTAAACATGTCTGTTACTATAGACAGTAAACCTTTAAACATGTCTGTTACTATAGACAGTAAACCTTTAAACATGTCTGTTACTATAGACAGTAAACCTTTAAACATGTCTGTTACTATAGACAGTAAACCTTTAAACATGTCTGTTACTATAGACAGTAAACCTTTAAACATGTCTGTTACTATAGACAGTAAACCTTTAAACATGTCCTATAGACAGTAAACCTTTAAACATGTCTGTTACTATAGACAGTAAACCTTTAAACATGTCTGTTACTATAGACAGTAAACCTTTAAACATGTCCATCATCTCTGTATATATAGCACTGTAAATATAGAGTAAACCTTTAAACTTGTCCATCATCTCTGTATATATAGCACTGTAAATATAGAGTAAACCTTTAAACTTGTCCATCATCTCTGTATATATAGCACTGTAAATATAGAGTAAACCTGTAAACTTGTCCATCATCTCTGTATATATAGAGTAAACCTGTAAACTTGTCCATCATCTCTGTATATATAGAGTAAACCTGTAAACATGTCCATCATCTCTGTATATATAGCACTGTAAATATAGAGTAAACCTGTAAACTTGTCCATCATCTCTGTATATATAGCACTGTAAATATAGAGTAAACCTTTAAACTTGTCCATCATCTCTGTATATATAGAGTAAACCTTTAAACTTGTCCATCATCTCTGTATATATAGAGTAAACCTTTAAACTTGTCCATCATCTCTGTAAATATAGCACTGTAAATATAGAGTAAACCTTTAAACATGTCCATCATCTTTGTATATATAGCACTGTAAATATAGAGTAAACCTTTAAACTTGTCCATCATCTCTGTATATATAGCACTGTAAATATAGAGTAAACCTTTAAACTTGTCCATCATCTCTGTATATATAGCACTGTAAATATAGAGTAAACCTTTAAACTTGTCCATCATCTCTGTATATATAGCACTGTAAATATAGAGTAAACCTTTAAACTTGTCCATCATCTCTGTATATATAGCACTGTAAATATAGAGTAAACCATTAAACTTGTCCATCATCTCTATATATATAGCACTGTAAATATAGAGTAAACCTTTAAACTTGTCCATCATCTCTGTATATATAGCACTGTAAATATAGAGTAAACCTTTAAACTTGTCCATCATCTCTGTATATATAGCACTGTAAATATAGAGTAAACCATTAAACACGTCCATCATGTTTATTTGTTTACAGAGACACACAAAGTGGGCCGGATGGACGATGACATGTGGTTGCTAGGCAACATCAACCAGACTGGGTACTTCCGGGTGAACTCGACCTCCACAACTGGAGGCTCCTCATTGGACAGCTGATGACCAACGCTGAGGTAGGACACTCTTCCTCTTCGTCATCTTCCTCTTCTTCATCTTCCTCTTCTTCCTCCTCTTCATCTTCCTCTTCCTCATCTTTCCTCCTCTTCCGCTTTGTCATCTTCCTCTTCTTCATCGTCCTCTTCTTCCTCCTCTTCCTCCTCTTCCTCATCGTCCTCTTCCTCCTCTTCCTCCTCTTCCGCTTCGTCATCTTCTTCTTCTTCATCTTCCTCTTCTTCCTCTTCTTCATCTTCCTCTTTGTCATCTTCCTCTTCTTCTTCCTCTTCATCTTCCTCTTCTTCATCGTCCTCGTCCTCCTCTTCCTCCTCTTCTGCTTCGTCATCTTCTTCTTCTTCATCTTCCTCTTCTTCCTCCTCTTCATCTTCCTCTTCCTCATCGTCCTCTTCCTCCTCTTCCGCCGTCATCTTCCTCTTCTTCATCGTCCTCTTCCTCCTCTTCTTCATCTTCCTCCTCTTCCTCCTCTTCCGCTTCGTCATCTTCCTCTTCTTCATCATCCTCTTCCTCCCCTTCCTCCTCTTCCTCCTCTTCCGCTTCGTCATCTTCCTCTTCTTCATCGTCCTCTTCCTCCTCTTCCTCCTCTTCCGCTTCGTCATCTTCTTCAACTTCATCTTCCTCTTCTTCCTCCTCTTCATCTTCCATTTTAGTCATCTTCCTCTTCCTCCTCTTCCTCCTCTTCCGCTTCGTCATCTTCCTCTTCTTCATCTTCCTCTTCTTCATCTTCCTCTTCGTCATCTTCCGCTTCTTCATCGTCCTCTTCCTCCTCTTCTTCATCTTCCTCTTTGTCATCTTCCTCTTCTTCTTCCTCTTCATCTTCCTCTTCTTCATCGTCCTCTTCCTCCTCTTCCTCCTCTTCCGCTTCGTCATCTTCTTCTTCCTCCTCTTCCTCCTCTTCCGCTTCGTCATCTTCCTCTTCTTCATCTTCCTCTTTGTCATCTTCCTCTTCGTCATCTTCCGCTTCTTCATCATCCTCTTCCACCTCTTCTTCATCTTCCTCTTTGTCATCTTCCTCTTCTTCTTCTTCTTCATCTTCCTCTTCTTCATCGTCCTCTCTCCTCTTCCTCCTCTTCCGCTTCATCATCTTCTTCTTCCTCTTCTTCCTCCTCTTCATCTTCCTCTTCCTCATCGTCCTCTTCCTCCTCTTCCTCCTCTTCCGCTTCGTCATCTTCCTCTTCTTCATCATCATCTTCCTCCTCTTCGACCTCTTCCTCCTCTTCCTCCTCTTCCGCTTCGTCATCTTCCTCTTCTTCATCGTCCTCTTCCTCCTCTTTCTCCTCTTCCGCTTCGTCATCTTCTTCTTCTTCATCTTCCTCTTCTTCCTCCTCTTCATCTTCCTCTTCCTCATCGTCCTCTTCCTCCTCTTCCTCCTCTTCCTCAGCTTCCGCTTCGTCATCTTCCTCTTCTTCATCTTCCTCTTTGTCATCTTCCTCTTCGTCATCTTCCGCTTCTTCATCGTCCTCTTCCTCCTCTTCTTCATCTTCCTCTTTGTCATCTTCCTCTTCTTCCTCTTCTTCATCTTCCTCCTCTTCCTCCTCGTCATCTGGACCATTAAAGGTTTGAATAAAAATGTAAAAGCAGAAAAATCTATGAAAACCGTTCCACCTTTTACCCTTTTCTCTCCGTAGATCATCTCTGTCGGCAACAGGGCGGGGCTCATCGATGATGTCTTCAATCTGGCCAGGTGCGTTTAATGGCCGCTACTCTTCTCAACCTGTTCTCAGTACAGCCGTTTTTATAGAGTTTAGACACGTCATCTCAGCTACCCTTCTCAACCTGTTCTCAGTACAGCCGTTTTTATAGAGCTTAGACACGTCATCTCAGCTACTCTTCTCAACCTGTTCTCAGTACAGCCATTATTAGACAAAGGGCTAATAATGGAAATAGGAAATACCAATGTTGTGACCAGGAAATACCAATGTTGTGACCAGGAAATACCAATGATGTGACCAGGAAATACCAATGATGTGACCAGGAAATACCAATGTTGTGACCAGGAAATACCAATGATGTGACCAGGAAATACCAATGATGTGACCAGGAAATACCAATGTTGTGACCAGGAAATACCAATGTTGTGACCAGGAAATACCAATGATGTGACCAGGAAATACCAATGATGTGACCAGGAAATACCAATGATGTGACCAGGAAATACCAATGATGTGACCAGGAAATACCAATGATGTGACCAGGAAATACCAATGATGTGACCAGGAAATACCAATGATGTGACCAGGAAATACCAATGATGTGACCAGGAAATACCAATGTTGTGACCAGGAAATACCAATGTTGTGACCAGGAAATACCAATGATGTGACCAGGAAATACCAATGATGTGACCAGGAAATACCAATGTTGTGACCAGGAAATACCAATGATGTGACCAGGAAATACCAATGATGTGACCAGGAAATACCAATGTTGTGACCAGGAAATACCAATGATGTGACCAGGAAATACCAATGTTGTGACCAGGAAATACCAATGATGTGACCAGGAAATACCAATGATGTGACCAGGAAATACCAATGGAAATACCAATGATGTGACCAGGAAATACCAATGATGTGACCAGGAAATACCAATGTTGTGACCAGGAAATACCAATGATGTGACCAGGAAATACCAATGTTGTGAACAGTGTGCCAGGAAACAGGAAATACCAATGATGTGACCAGGAAATACCAATGATGTGACCAGGAAACAGGAAATACCAATGATGTGACCAGGAAATATGTCCAATGTTGTGACCAGGAAATACCAATGTTGTGACAAATGATGTGACCAGGAAATACCAATGATTGACTCAGGAAATACCAATGTTCCGTGACCAGGAAATACCTGGTTGTGACTAGGAAGATGTGACCAGAAAATACCAATGTTGTGACCAGGAAATACCAATGTTGTGACCAGGAAATACTGGCAATGATGTGACCAGGAAATACCAATGTTGGAACCAGAGAAATACCAATGATGTGACAGCTGGACCTACCAATGATGTGTCTTTGAAATATCAATGATGTGACCAGGAAATACCAATGATGTGATCAGGCTCAATACCAATGTTGTGAACAGGTAAATACCAATGTTGTGACCAGGAAATACCAATGTTGTGACCACAGGAAATACCAATGATGTGACCAGGAAATACCAATGATGTGACCAGGAAATACCAATGTTGTCTCCAGGAAATACCAATGATGTGACCAGGAAATACCAATGATGTGACCAGGAAATACCAATGTTGTGACCAGGAAATACCAATGATGTGACCAGGAAATACCAATGTTGTGACCAGGAAATACCAATGTTGTGACCAGGAAATACCAATGTTGTGACCCAAGTGTGACGTGCCCAAAGTGGTGGACAAATGATTTGCCTGTCTCTGTCTTTTCTCAGAACAGTAGTTCCGTGACTGATTCTCTGGTTAGCTACACAGCTCATAAGGCACAGCGTTTTTCATCTGTTGGACACGCCATGCTGGCAGGATGCTGGAAACATCAGTGGCTAGCTTCCACTGGAACAGATAGCCTGCTAGTTAGTAGGTCAAGGTGACAGCTGGCCTGCGGGCGTGTCTTTGAACATATTGTACAGGCATCCATCCTGACTGCCGCTGTCTCTCCCCGCTCCCTGCGCACGGAGCTCAGATGCTCCACACCGATTGGCTAGTTAGTGCGCCAGCCGTCGTTTCACCGCCATGACAGACAGCCAGATCCACTGTTTAGTGGCTCAAATGGCTTCCACTGTCTAAATAGTGCACTACTTAGTAGGCCAAGTCAGGGCCCTGGTCAAAAGTAGTGCACTATTTAAGATCTAGTGGCTGCCATTTGATAGATCCCCACAACCTCCTCTGTGACAAAGGGAAGACACACAGCTCCAGGATGGTGTGTTTTTAGTGTCTGGAAACAGTGGGGTTGATGAGGATGCAGCCTCTGCATCACGGTGGCTATGCTTCCACTGTCTGATAGATACTAGTTAGTACGTCAAGTCAGGGGTCTCCTGATGACAGTCGTCTCAGAGCTAAGATCTAGTGGCTATGCTTCCACTGTCTGATAGATACTAGTGAGTAGTTCAAGTCAGGGGTCTCCTGATGACAGTAGTCTCAGAGCTAAGATCTAGTGGCTATGCTTCCACTGTCTGATAGATACTAGTTAGTAGGTCAAGTCAGGGGTCTCCTGATGACAGTAGTCTCAGAGCTAAGATCTAGTGGCTATGCTTCCACTGTCTGATAGATACTAGTTAGTAGGTCAAGTCAGGGATCTCCTGATGACAGTAGTCTCAGAGCTAAGATCTAGTGGCAATGCTTCCACTGTCTGATAGATACTAGTTAGTAGGTCAAGTCAGGGATCTCCTGATGACAGTCGTCTCAGAGCTAAGATCTAGTGGCTATGCTTCCATAGATACTACTTTTTAAAATATTTGTTTTATTTATTTAACCTTCATTTAATTAGGCAAGTCAGTTAAGAGCAAATTCTTAATTACAATGACAGCCTACTGAGAAACAGTGGGTTAACTGCCTTGTTCAGGGGCAGAATGACAGATTTTCACCTTGTCAGCTCTGGGATTTGATCCAGCAACCTTTAGGTTACTTGGCCCAACGCTCTAATCACTAGGCAACCAGTCAGGTAGCAGTCTCGGCAGGTAGCCTAGTGGTTACATATTAATAACTAAACTACTGAGACATATTCATAACTAAATTCACACTACTGAGACATATTAATAACTAAACTACTGAGACATATTAATAACTAAATTCACACTACTGAGACATTAATAACTAAACTACTGAGACATATTAATAACAAACTACTGAGACATTAATAACTAAATTCACACTACTGAGACATATTAATAACTAAACTACTGAGACATATTAATAACTAAATTCACACTACTGAGACAAATTAGTCTTAATAACTAAACTCCACTACTGAGACATATTAGTCTTAATAACTAAACTCCACTACTGAGACAAAATTCTCCTTTCTGAAACTGGTTTAACAGTATTATTTTTTTGAATGAAGCGCGCCAGCTTAACTGAGTTTTTATGTATATAAAGAAGGACTTAATCGAACAAAAACCATTTGTGATGTAACCGGGACCTTTTGGAGTGCCAACAGAAGAAGATCTTCAAAGGTAAGGCATTTATCGCTATTTCTGACATTCGTGTTTCACCTGCCTGGTTGAAAAATGTTTTTCATACTTTTATCTGCCGGGCGCTGTCCTCAGAAAATCGCATGGTGCTTTCGCCGTAAAGCCTTTTTGAAATCTGACACAGCGGCTGAATTAACAAGTTAAGCTTTATTTTGATGTATAATACTTGTATTTTCATGAATGTTAAATATTTATATTTCTGTAATTTGAAATTCGCACTCTGCAATTTTTACCGTCCCACCTGCCCATTGATTGCCTGGAGGGTTGTTAGCACAGTGTCCAAAGAAGGGCCAGAAGTATACAGAAGGGTGTCGTCTGCGTAGAGGAGAATCACCAGCAGCAAGAGCGACATCATTGATCTATACAGAGAAAAGAGTCGGCCAGAGGATTGAACCCTGTGGTACCCCCATAGATACTGCCAGAGGTCCGGTCAACAGGCCCTCCGATTTGACACACTGAACTCTGTCTGAGAAGTAGTTGGTGAACCAGGGGAGGCAGTCATTTGAGAAATCAAGGGTGTTGAGTCTGCCGTTAAGAATGTGATAATTGACAGAGTCGAAACCCTTGGCCAGGTCGATGAATACGGCTGCACAGTATTGTCTCTTATGTTGGTGGTTATGATATCGTTTAGGACTTTGTGCTTGGCTGAGGTGCATGACCAGCTCGGAAACGAGATTGCATAGCGGAGGAAAGTACGGTGGGAACATGGTCGGTGATATTTTTGTTAACTTGGCTTTGGAAGACCTTAGAAAGGCAGGGTAGGATAGATATAGGTCTGTAGCAGTTTGGGTCTAGAGTGTCTCCCCCTTTGAAGAGGGGATGGCCACGGCAGATTTCCAATCTTTGGGGATCTCAGACGATACGAAAGAGAGGTTGAACAGGCTAGTAATAGGGGTTGCAACTATTTCAGCGGATAATTTGAAACAAGGCACAAGGTCCAGATTGTCTAGCCCAGCTGATTTGTTGGAGTCCAGATTTTGCAGCTCTTTCAGAACATCAGCTATCTTGATTTGGGTGAAGGAGAAATGGGGAGGTTTGGGCAAGTTGCTGTGGGGAGCGCAGGGCTGTTGACCGGGGTAGGGAGTAGCCAGGTTGAAAGCATGGCCAGCCGTAGAAAAATGCTTCTTGAAATTCTCAATTATCGCTTTATCGGTGGTGACAGTATTTCCTAGCCTCAGTGCAGAGGACAGCTGGGAGGAAGTGCTTTTTGGAGTTTGTGCTACAGGATGCAAATTTCTGTTTGAAAAAGCTGGCCTTGGCTTTCCTAACTGCCCCTGTATATTGTTTCCTAACTTCTCTGAAAAGTTGCATATCATGGGGGATTTTCGATGCCAATGTAGTACGCCACAGGATGTTTTTGTGCTGGTCAAGGGCAGTCAGGTCTAACAACGTGAACCACTGGCTATATCAGTTCCTGGTTCTACATTTTTTGAGTGGGGCATGCTTATTTAAGATGGTGAGGAAAGCACTTTTAAAGAATAACCAGACATCCTCTACTGACGGAATGAGGTCATATTCTTCAAACTACTGAGACCAGGTCAATTAGAAATGCCTGCTACTGAAGTGTTTCAGGGAGCGTTTGAACTGATGAGGATGGTCATTTGACCACAGACCGATTACGGATGCAGGCAATGAGGCAGTGAACGCTGAGATCCTGGTTGAAGACAGCAGAGGTGTATTTGGAGGGCAGGTTGGTTAGGATGATATCTATGAGGGTGCCCGTGTTAACTGAAACTTGGGGTTATACCTGGTGGGTTCATTGATAATTTTTGTTGAAGGCATCAAGCTTAGATTGTAGGATGGCAGATCTCTGCAGTAGATTGCAAACTCCGCCCCTTTTGCAGTTCCATCTTGTCGGAACATGTTACAGTTAGGGATGGAAACGTCAGGGTTTTAATAACTGGTCTTCTAAGCCAGGATTCAGAACTAAACTACGATATCGGGTTGGCAGAGTGTGCTAAGGCAGTGAATAAAACAAACTTAGGAAGGAGGCTTCTAATGTTAAAATGCATGAAACCAAGGCTTTATGGTTACAGAAGTCAACAAATGAGAGCGCCTGGGGAATGGGAGTGGAGTTAGGCACTGCAGGGCATGGATTAACCTCTACATCACCAGAGAAACAGAGGAGAACTAAGATAAGGGTACTGCTAAAGGCTATAAGAACTGGTCGTCTAATACGTACTGGGAACAGAGATACTAAACTAGGAGACAGGTTTCTAACTAAATTCACACTACTAGACATATCAAGGAATAATGTACTGAGACAAAGGTGTGGTAGGATGTGAATACTGAGACAAATTGAGGTAAATGTATGCATTGAATGAAGATTAGAGAGATTTTGTCTCTAGATACATCATTTAAACCAGGTCTCACCTGAAACTGAGTGGTAGGGTAACTAAAGGGTTAACTAAGGCGCCATTGTACAGGAATAGAGTCTCTACAGTGAAATAAGGCAATAATTACTAACCAAAACAGCAATGGACAAGGCATATTGACATTAGGGAGAGGCATGCGTAGCCAAGTGATTATAGGGGTCAGTGAGTGGCTCGGCGGGCCAGAGACACAGCGTTTCAGGCAGCTAGCGGGCCGGGGCTATTCAGAAGGGCCTTAGAGGGGCGATGGAAGAAGTCTGTTGTAGCCCCCTGGGCAGACCATGTTTTCATGGATCAGCAGGGCGCTGTCCTAAATGAGCCCAGGCCAAAGCCTTTTGCAAATCTACAGTGGCCAGAGAATTTGTCCTATGGGCCTTTTATTTATTTAACAAGGCAAGTCAGTTAAGAACTAATTTCTTATTTTCAATGACGGCCTAGGAACAGTGGGTTAACTGCCTTGTTCATTGGCAGAGCCTGACAGATTTTACCTTGTCAGCTCAGGTTACTAAGTGTCGCAGCTCTAACCACTAGGCTACCCTGCTAACAGAGAAAGATGTCTAGGCAGCTAGCGGATTGAACCCCGGCTATCAGGCCCAGCAGATGAGCATTCAGGGGATGTCACGATGGAGGAGCCAGCCGAGGGCGGGGTCGGTAGTTCAGTTGTGATGGGTCGGCGGGGGTGCAGGCCAATTGGCAAAATAGGTGTTGAGCCCAAGGATGTGGCTGATGGACCTCTTCGGCCAGCTGGGAGATGGGCTAGCTCAGGCTGGTTGGTTCTTGCTTTGGGACAGAGGTTAGCCAGCTCGGATAGCAGCTTGCATAGCTGCGATGATCAGGGGATTCGGGTTGGTCGGTTCAGAGCTTGGCTTTAGGAAGACCGGAGAAATGGCAGGGAATAAGTCTGATTTGCTCTGGTTTGAGTGTCTCACTGTGCGGACTGGCGAGAGTTGTCCGGACTAAAGGAGCTGATGACCACTAGCAGTGGCTAGCTGACTAGTAGCTAGTTAGCTGGCTAGCAACTGTTTCAGTTCGGTTCAAAAAAGTAAAAAAATAGCAGATCCATTCCACATTGGGTTGGGGTCCAGATTTCAGGAGAGTATATTGAAGTTGAGGTTAAGAAAAATATTAAAAAAATAGGGCTAGCATGACTAGACCAGGAAGAAAGCATCTCTGCTGCTTTTCTGCTGCCTGAAATTCTCATTACAGCACCACACACACACAACAGTACACACACCACACACACAGGGCACACAGGACACACACAGTTTGTGCACACACATGCACACACACACACACACACACACACACACACACAACACCACCTGTCTATTGTTTCCTAACTTCGCTAAAAGTCAATCATGGGGGATTTTTGAATGCCAATGTAATAGGGGTCTTTTGGTGGTCTTCCCATAAGACCTGAGATTCAAGGGCTATGATCAGTTCATTTCAAATTTTTATATGTGGTCTTATTTAAGATGGCCTGGCGCAATGGAACCAATAGAATAACTGCACATCTGCAAACCCGGCCCACATGGCACCCCAGGCAGGCTATTAGAAATGCCTCAAAGTGTTTTAAAGATGTCTGCTTCTCAGAGGATGTTACCTTCAGGGAGCCAGACCTCTCTATCAGAGGGGGTTTCATGGTGTGCTGGGTGTGAGGCAGTCCCCAACTCTGTGCTCTTTCTGCCCGCCTGGTTGGTTAGGATGATTATCTATTAAAGTGGTGCCCGTGTCGGATTCTTTATACCTGGTGGGTTCATTATCATTTTTGCTATAAGGCCCGAGGAGGTGTGTAGGATGGCCAATATACCACGGCTAACCTCGCTTTTGTTTCCATCTTGTCAGAACATGTTACAGTTAGGGATGGAAACGTCCTTGGGGTTTTATTGGTCTTCCAAACCCAGGATTCAGACACGATAAACTGGTTACTAATGTAATTAGAGCAGTAAAAATACATGTTTTGTCAACCCGAGGTATACGTTCTGATATACCATGGCTTTTATGGTTACAGCATTCAGGTCAAATGAACCACCCAGGATAATTTCATATTAATTTAGCATGCTTGCAGGAAACATTACATTAAGACAAAGCCTCTCTGTAACCTAAGATAAGGCAAACGTTCACGAGCTGGTCTCTCCCAGACTGTCAGATGGTATCGTCCAGTAAAGGAGCTTTTGACCCCACAATAGATTCCAGCGTACAGACAAGCTGGTCTCTCCCCTACAGTTGAGAAATGTATGCATTGAATGAGTAAAGGATCTTTGACCCTAGACATCATTCCAACCACGAGCTGGTCTCCGCATGAGTGGTCAGATGGAACTAAAGGATTATTGACCCCACACATATTCCAGCAGGAATGGTCTCTACAGTGAAATGTCAGATGGTATCATCCAAAACATCAATGGACAAGGCATATTCCATTAGGGAGCTGGTCTCTCCCAAGTGATTAGATGGTATCATCCAGTAAAGGATCTATTGACCCCACACATATTCCAGCCACGAGCTGGTCTCTCCCTTACTGTCAGATGGTATGGGGCAGTAAAGGAGTCTGTTGACCCCACAGACCATATTCCAGCCACGGCAGCTGGTCTCTCCCTACTGTCAGATGGTATCATCCAGTAAAGGATCTATTGACCCCACACATATTCCAGCCACGAGCTGGAACTAATCACTTACTGTCAGATGGTATCATCCAGTAACAGGATTAACTGACCCCACACATATTCCAGCCACGAGCTGGTCTTCCCTTGTCTGTCAGATGGTATCGTCCAGTAACCAGGATCTACCCTGACCCCACACATATTCCAGCCAGCTAGCTGGTCTCTCCCTATCACTGTCAGATGAGTATCGGGGAGTAAATGGAGGATTGACCCCACACATATTCCAGCCACGAGCTGGTCTCTCCCTACTGTCAGTTGTGATGGGTCCAGTAAAGGATCTAGTGACCCCAAATATATTCCAGCCCCAGAGCTGGTCTCTCACTACTGTCAGATGGTATCATCCAGTAAAGGATCTATTGACCCAGAGACGTTAGCCATTCCAGCCACGAGCTGGTCTCTCCTTACTGTCAGATGGTATCATCCGGAGTAAAGGATCAAAATGACCCCACACATATTCCAGCCACGAGCTGGTCTCTCCCTTACTGTCAGATGGTATCATCCGGACTAAAGGTAGCTGATTGACCCCACATATTCCAGCCACTAGTAGCTGGTTAGCTGGCTAGCTTCTGTCAGATGGTATCGTTCAGTAAAGGATCTAGTGACCCATTCACATATTCCAGGAAGATTTCTGGTCTCTATTGAAGTCAGATGGTATCAAAAATAGTAAAAAATCTAGTGACCCCACACATATTTCATCTCTGAGCTGGTCTCTCCCTTACTGTCAGATGGTATCGCACCACACAACATCTATTGACCCCACACATATTCCAGCACACAGCTGGTCTCTCACACACTGTCAGATGGAGTCGTCCAGTAAAGGAATCTATTGCAAAACTGAATGGATTCCAATAGGGGTCTAGCTGGTCTTCCCATACTGTCAGATGGTATCATCCAGTTGACAGGATTTCAAATGACCCCACAAATATTCCAGCGATTAAGCTTTAGTCTCTCGCAATGGAACCAATAGATGGTATCATCTGTAAACCCGGATCTATTGACCCCAGGCACATATTCCAGCCACGAGCTGGTCTCTCCTTCTGTCAGACGGTATCGTTACCTTAGGAGCTATTGACCCCACACATATTCAGCCAGAGCTGGTTTCTCCCTGTGCTGGGTGGTATCATCCAGTCTGTGCTCTTTCTGACCCCTGCTGGGAGCATCATTAAAGCCTATTAAAGTGGAGACTTCTCCTTTATCCTGTCAATTACGGTATCGTCCAGTAAAGGATCTATTGACCCCACACATATTCCAGCCACGGCTGGTCTCTCCCTTACTGTCAGATGGTATCGTCCAGTAAAGGATCTATTGACCCCATATTAACATTCCAGCCACGAGCTGGTCTCTCCCTTACTGTAAACTGGTTCTAATAAAGGAGCAATAAAAACACATGTTTTGTCGGCCCGTGGTCTACGTTCTGACTGTCAGATGGTATCATCCAGTAAAGGATCAATTGACCCCCAGTTTATATTCCAGCCATTTAGCTGGTCTCTCACCATTACTTCAGATGGTATCATCCAGTAAAGGATCTGAAGACCCCACACATATTCCAGCGGAGCTGGTCTCTCCCCTTTACTGTCAGATGGTATCATCCAGTAAAGGATCTATTGACCCCACACATATTCCAGCGGCGAGCTGGTCTCTCCCTTACTGTCAGATGGTATCGTCCAGTAAAGGATCTATTGACCCCACACATATTCCAGCCACGAGCTGGTCTCTCACTTACTGTCAGATGGTATCGTCCAGTAAAGGATCAATTGACCCCACACATATTCCAGCGACGAGCTGGTCTCTCCCTTACTGTCAGATGGTATCGTCCAGTAAAGGATCTATTGACCCACACATATTCCAGCCACGAGCTGGTCTCTCCTTACTGTCGTGCAGATGGTATCACTCAGAGACCACTTTCAACCTACAAGCCGTCAGACTGATGAATGCTGGAGCTGAGACATACCACTACAGTATACCATGCGTATCCTGTACATACCACTACAGTATACCATGCGTATCCTGTACATACCACTACAGTATACCATGCGTATCCTGTACATACCACTACAGTATACCATGCGCATCCTGTACATACCACTACAGTATACCATGCGCATCCTGTACATACCACATACCACAGTATACCAGGGAGATCCTGAGACAGACCACTAGAGTATAGAGACAGAGAGAGATCCTGTAGAGACCACTACAGATATACCATGCTGAGAGAGAGAGAGAGAGAGAGAGAGAGAGAGAGAGAGAGAGAGAGAGAGAGAGAGAGAGAGAGAGAGAGAGAGAGAGAGAGAGAGAGAGAGAGAGAGAGAGAGAGAGAGACAGAGAGAGAGAGAGAGAGACAGAGACAGAGACAGAGAGAGAGAGAGACAGAGAGAGAGAGAGAGAGAGACAGAGAGAGAGAGGGAGAGAGAGAGAGACAGAGAGAGAGACAGAGAGAGAGAGAGAGAGAGAGAGAGAGAGAGACAGAGACAGAGATAGAGAGACAGAGAGAGAGAGAGAGAGACAGAGAGAGAGAGAGAGAGAGAGACAGAGAGAGAGAGAGAGAGAGAGAGAGAGAGAGAGAGAGAGACAGAGAGAGAGAGAGAGAGACAGAGAGAGAGACAGAGAGAGAGACAGAGAGAGAGAGAGAGAGAGAGAGAGAGAGAGAGAGAGAGAGAGAGAGAGAGAGAGAGAGAGAGAGAGAGAGAGAGAGAGAGAGAGAGAGGACAGAGGACAGAGAGAGACAGAGACAGAGACAGAGACAGAGACAGAGAGAGAGAGAGAGAGAGAGAGAGAGAGAGAGAGAGAGAGAGAGAGAGAGAGATTCTCATTGGGGCAGAATGTGAAGAGGTGTTTAAGTCCTAGCAGCTGTGTTGTAATGTGCCAGAGACAGTAGAGTTCAGATCCCTGTTGCTGAACTGTTACAGTTCCTGTGATGCATAGAGAATCCCGGTGCGGTTCTAGCTAAATGTATATCTGGCTCGTTTTATGGACTCCTCAGCATTTGACACGAGCTGAGACAGAAATGCAGGTGTTGTACATGTACAATCAGCATGCGTGACTAAAACACTTGAAATACATTTGACTTGTTTACTAAGATAATGTGATGATCTATGTTAATGCAGCAGGTAGTTTTGTGGGAGTCAAGCTGTGAGAACACAGGATACATCCCAAATGGTACCCTAATCCCTATGTAGTGCACTACGTTTTTTACCGGGACCCAGGTCTAAATAAGTGCACTATGTTGGTAATCAGAGTGACATTTGGGATGCTAAGTAGCTGAGAATGGGATGTAGTTCTGTTTGTTGTCTTGACTCCTCCTCGGTGGTTTGGTATTAACTTAAATGTCTAGAATTAAGAATGATAAACCTGCACACGGTATACAGGGCCGTCTATAGCCTTTTGGGGGGCCCCAAGCGGGATATGGTTGGAGGGCCCCCCCCAAGCACACGTCTTCTCAGTGGTTTGGTGTTAACTTAAATTATGTCTAGAAATAATTAGGATAAACCTGCACATGGTATACAGGGCCGGCTCTGGCCATTTGGGATCCCTAAGTGAGATTTGGATGGGGGGGTGCCCTCTTCACGGCAAAAACATTTTAGTAGTCCCTCTTTTGATGGCTGAGAGAGACATTTAAGTTTTAAAGTTCATTTCCTGCAATTCTACACATTTTGCCATGGGGCAGAGAGAAAACGTTGCTATTTTAGATACATTTTCAAGCAATTCTACTCATTCTGCCATGGGGCGGCGATAACGTTCTGCAGTTTTAAAGCTAATTCCAGCAATTCTACATATTCTGTAATGAATTGTGTCACGTTAATAGGATATCTTAGTGAGAACGACTAACAAAATCAATGGGGGCCTCCTGGAGTGCCTGTTGGTTTACAGCCGTGATTAATACAAGTTTGGCAGCTGGCTAGATTAACTACCAATCTAAACATCGTCAGCTGACATGTTAATTGATTGACTGTCATAACAAGACTGAAACTGCTGATGCGACACATTTAAAAATAGCTTCTGGTATATTTTATTATTGTTTGCTGATGTTTTTCGGGGGCTAACGACCAGGGTTGCTTACAGAACGCCTGGACCCGGCCATGACGGTATAAAGTACTTCTCTCATGCTTTGGACCCACAGCACTTCCTGTCTGTCAGTAGACATGCGGTGGACGGGTGCATGAATAAAGTACAACACCATGTGATGTGTCAGACTGTCTTTTGGGCCCAGCACCCTGTGGAGAAATGGAGAATGTGCACATCAGCATTTCACCGACACACTCTTCAAATCAGCTCCATGAGGATGCCCTTCTCTGATGATGGACACCTCTCTCCTCCCCTCCCCTCCTCTCCTCTCCTCTCCTCTCCTCTTCTCTCCTCTCTCTCTCCTCCTCTCCTCTCCCCTCCCCTCCCCTCCCTCCCTCCCCTCCCTCCCTCCCTCCCCCCTCCTCTCTCTCTCTCTCTCTCTCTCTCTCTCTCTCTCTCTCTCTCTCTCTCTCTCTCTCTCTCTCTCTCTCTCCTCTCCCTCTCCTTTCCCCTGCCCTCCACAGAACCTTCCCTACGGTGTTAGAGGATGTTACCTATCTCTTTCTCTGCAGGTCGAGATACCTGCCCCAGAACTCTCTAGTCTTACATATTTTATATGGGATATGCACCTTTTCCATTTATCTATCCGCAGGTGGGCAACCTGCCCCAGAACGCTCTTCTCTTCCCTGATGTTGTGTCGTACATAAGAACAGCCCGTAGACGTTGTATATTGGCCATATACCACACCCCCCTCGGGCCTTACTGCTTAATGAACCTACTCTCTCTCCTCTCCTGCCAGGGCTGGCTACCTGCCCCAGAACGTGCCCCTCCAGATCATCTGCTACCTACCCCAGGAGAGAGTTCCTCCCCACGCTGCCAGCCGCTCCCCTCTACCAGCTGGACAAGCTGCTGGACCGCACAGAGGACTACAGCCTCTTCAGTGTAGGTTATAACCTCTGACCTCTAAACCTGACCCTGACCCTAATCAAGCTGCTGGACCGCACATAGGACTACAGCCTCTTCAGTGTAGGTTATAACCTCTGACCCTAATCCTAACCCTGACCCTGACCATAGCACTCCAACTACAGCCTCTTCATAGTTTATAACCTCTGACCCTAATCTAACCCTGACCATAACCCTCCAACTACAGCCTCTTCAGTGTAGGTTATAACCTCTGACCTAACCCTAACCCTAACCCTAACCCTGACCATAACCCTCCAACTACAGCCTCTTCAGTAGTTTATAACCTCTGACCCTAATCCCAACCTGACCAGCCTCCAACTACAGTTTGGTACAGCTGGTGCCCTCTGACCCCCTAACTACCAAGACCCCCAACTACCTTTCTGTGGATCAGGGTTCAATGTATTGAGGAGCTTCTGCCCAGTACTATAAAACCTATGTACTAATGCCAGCCTGTTTGGCCACTGAGCCCCAGTACTATAAACCCTATGTGGACTAATGTATTGACTGAGCCCCAGTACTATAAACCCTATGTACTAAATGCCCCCACTGAGCCCCAGTACTATAAAACCTATGTACTAATGCCCCCACTGAGCCCCAGTACTATAGAACCCTATGTACTAATGCCCCCACTGAGCCCCAGTACTATAAACCCTATGTACTAATGCCCCCACTGAGCCCCAGTACTATAAACCCTATGTACTAATGCCCCCACTGAGCCCCAGTACTATAAAACCTATGTACTAATGCCCCCACTGAGCCCCAGTACTATAAACCTATGTACTAATGCCCCCACTGAGCCCCAGTACTATAAACCCTATGTACTCGATCACCCACTGAGCCCCAGAACTATAAACCCTATGTACTAATGTACCCACTGAGCCCCAGTACTATAAACCCTATGTACTAATGCCCCCACTGAGCCCCAGTACTATAAACCCTATGTACTAGATCACCCACTGAGCCCCAGAACTATAAACCCTATGTACTAGATCACCCACTGAGCCCCAGTACTATAAACCCTATGTACTAATCCCCCACACTGAGCCCCAGACTATAAACCCTATGTACTCGATCACCCACTGAGCCCCAGCACTATAAACCCTATGTACTAATCACCCACTGAGCCCCAGCACTATAAACCCTATGTACTAATGCCCCCCACTGAGCCCCAGTACTATAAACCCTATGAACTAGATCACCCATTGAGCCCCAGTACTATAAACCCTATGTACTAATGCCCCCACTGAGCCCCAGTACTATAAACCCTATCTACTAATGCCCCACTGAGCCCCAGTACTATAAACCCTAATTACTAATGCCCCCATTGAGCCCCAGTACTATAAAACCCTATCTACTAATGCCCCCACTGAGCCCCAGTACTATAAACCCTATCTACTAATGCCCCACTGAGCCCCAGTACTATAAACCTAATTACTAATGCCCCACTGAGCCCCAGTACTATAAACCCTAATTACTAGATGCCCCCACTGGGAGTGTCAGGAAGGGAGGGAGAATGTCAGGGGAGGGAGAGTGTCAGGGAGGAGTATCAGGGGGAGGGAGAGTGTCAGGGAGGAGGGAGGGGGAGGTATCAAGGAGGGAGGATTTTCAGGAGGAGGGAGGAGGTGACAGGGAGGGAGGGAGAGTGTCAGGAGGGAGGGAGAGTGTCAGGGGAGGGGAGGGAGGGAGGGGAAGGAGGGAGGGAGAGTGTCAGGAGGGAGTGAGGGAGAGTGTCAGGGAGGGAGGGAGGGTGTCAGGGAGGGAGGGAGGGGGAGGGAGGGAGGGTCAGGAGGGGAGGAGAGGTGAGGGAGGGAGGGAGGGGAAGGGAGGGAGGATTTCAGGAAGAGGGGAGGGGTGAGTGTCAGGGAGGGAGGGGGAAGGGAGAGTGTCAGGGAGGGAGAGTGTCAGGGAGGGAGGGTGAGGGGAGGGAGATGTCAGGG
>NW_026282320.1:0-40000 GCF_023373465.1 Oncorhynchus keta | reverse complement strand
CTAATGTTAATCATGATTTGATTTCCAATGAGGGGACCGTGAAGGAGAGGCGCTACGCTAAATTAGCCTTGGCATCACCTGCTGTGTGGTTTGGAAGAGCCAACACAATGCATAACATGTGTCCCAAATATCCCTTGACAAGGTGTGTGTGCATGTGTATGTTTCCTAGGTAATGGGGTGTATGTGGGTGTGTGACGCTCCTGGCCATCTGGTCCCTAATGTTAATCATGATTTCTACCCTCTTCAATGAGGACCGTCAATTCTTGAGAGGCGCTGTCGCTAAATTAGCCTTTTTACAAATTTTGAAATATCAAATCCTCTGTGTGGTTTGGAGAGAGCCAACACAATCTTAACATGTGTCCCAAAATAGCATCCCTGTGTGTCATTTGCCAAGTACACTTTTATTTTTCAGTCCAAAAGGCTCTGTTGGAAAGTTTAGTGCTACCTTCTAACAGGACTTTGGTGTAATCTGGGCCACAAAGTACCACAAGATGGGCTGGCCCTTGGCTCAGCAGACTCCATCCATACAGGCCTCCTACCAGACTGAATATTCCTAGCCATCTGGGACTTGACATCCATAAACCTCCTGTCCTAGCCATCTGACCTTCTGTTCTACCCTCTTCCTGTTACATTCTAAGTCCATTAAGTCAATTCTCCCTCCTTCTGGCCCTTGTCCTTGATAAGAGTCAGCCTCCTTTTATGTTGAAATATCAAATCCTTCTGTCCAATCACTTACAGCTTCTCCCACCAGGATCTTCTGCTGTCTGGATTTCCTGCATTTTCCCTTCTCGCTTAAAATAGTTCTGAATATTCTGTGTGTCATTTGCCAACTACTGACCTTCCCTTCTCTCTATTTTCAGGTCTGACTAACAACATCTGTCTACTGTCTCTCTCTCCTTCTGTTTTCCCTTCTCTCTCTCCTCAACAGGACTTTGTTCTGGGAAGGTCTCCTCTTCAGTACCACAAGATGGGCTGGTCTCTCCCCTCTGACTGTCCCTCCTTCCCTTCTCTCCTCCTACCAGACTGAGTCCTTCTGTCCTCTTCCCTTCTCTCCTCCCTCCTTCTCCCTCCTTCCCTTCTCTCTCTCTCTCTGACCCACAAGCAGATAATTTAACTGTAGTCTCTCCTTCTGTCCCCTTCTGTCCATTCCCTTCTTCTCTCTCTCCTTCTGTTCCTCCTTCCTTTCTCTCTCTCTCTCCCTCCTTCCGTCCATCCTTCCCTTCTCTCTCTCTCTCCTCCTTCTGTCCCCTCCTTCTCCTTCTCCTTCTCTTCCTCCTTCCCCTCTTCCCTTCTCTCTCCCTCCTTCTGTCCATCCTTCCCTTCTCTCTCTCTCTCTCTCCCCTCCTTCTGTCCCCCTTCCCTTCCCTTCTCTCTCTCTCTCTCTATCTCCTCCTTCTGTCCCTCCTTCCCTCTCTCTCTTCTCCCTCCTTCCCTTCTCTCTCTCTCCTTCTGTCCCTCCTTCCCTTCTCTCTCTCCTCCTTCTGTCCCTCCTTCCCTCTCTCTCTCTCTCTCTCTACTTCTCCTCCTTCTGTCCCTCCTTCCTTCTCTCTCCATCTCCCTCTCTCTCTCTCTCCCTTTCTGTCCATCCTTCCCTTCTCTCTCTCTCTCTCTCTCCTTTCTGTCCCTCTTCTTCTCTCTCTCTCTCTCTATCTCTCCTCCTTCTGTCCCTCCTTCCCTTCTCTCTCTCCCTCCTTCTCCTCCTCCTTCCCTTCTCTCTCTCTCCTCTCCTCCTCTGTCCCTCATTCCTTCTCTTCTCTCTCTCTCTCTCTATCTCTCCTCCTTCTGTCCTCTCCTTCCTTCTCTCTCTCTCTCTCTCTCTCTCTCCTTCTGTCCTCCTCCCTTCCTCTTCTCTCTCTCTCACTCCTTCTGTTCCTCCTTCCCTTCTCTCTCTCTATCTCCTTCTGTCCCTCCTTCCCTTCTCTCTCTCTCTCTCTCTCTCTCTCTCCTTCTGTCCATCCTTCCCTTCTCTCTCTCTCTCCTTCTGTCCTTCATTCTCTCTCTCTCTCCCTCCTTCTGTCCCTCCTTCCCTTCTCTCTCTCTCTCTCTCTCCCTCCCTCTGTCCCTCCTTCCCTTCTCTCTCTCTCTCTCCTCCTTCTGTCCCTCCTTCCCTTCTCTCTCTCTCCTCCCTCCCTTCTGTCCCTCCTTCCTTCTCTCTCTTTCCCTCCTTCTGTCCATCCTTCCCTTCTCTCTCTCTCTCCTTTCTTCTCTCTCCTTCCCTATCCTTCCCTCCCTCCTCCCTCCATCCTCCCTCTCTCATTCCCTCCCTACCTCCCACTCTTTTGTTCTATGCCTCTCACCACCTGACCCTCTTCCATCCTTCCCTTCTCTTCTCTCTCCCCCTCCTTCTCTCCCTCATTCCCTCCCTCTCTCCTTCTGTCCATCCAGAGGCTGCAGAGAGAGGTGATCATGCTGGCATGTCCCTTTCTGTCCATCCTGTCACCTCTCAAGCTCTCTCTCTCATCTCTGATTGGATCTCCATCCAAGAACAGGTACAGTAGACAGCTCCTAAGTCCCTCCTTCCCTCCCACTCCCTCCTTCTGAACAGTTGAGCTAACGTATAATTTTCTTAGCATGAGGTTGTCCATCCTTCCAAATTCTTCCCTCCCTCCTACTCTCATTCCTCCCTACCTCCCAGAAAGCTTAAATTCCTGTACCTCTAACTGCTGACCCTCTTCCACCTCCCTATTACAGTGAAAGAATGTCATGCTATCCCCTTTGTCCATCCTGCCCAATTATGGAACAATTATCCCTCCTGTCTGTAATCCAATTCCCATTTGTGCAGTCTTCTCAACATCCTTTGAGCTGTCCAATCCTTCATTGGATATATATATTTTGCACATACACTGCTCCTTCTGGAATAATACATTATTCTTTCCCTCCCTGCTTTCAAAGATTCCCTCCCTACCTCCCACTTTTTTTTCTTTAATATTTTGCCACCTGACCCTAATGTCCACCTTTATATTCTTCTATCTCTAATTTCCTTTGTCCATCCTTCAAAGTGTTTCCTTTCCAAATTGTGCAAGACCTCCTATCAATGTCCATCCTGAGCTACTCTCAGTTATCTCTCCCTCCTTCTGTCCATCCTTCCCTTCTCTCTCTCTCCTTCCTTAAATCCATCCTTCCACTGTATCTCTATAGGGTCCTCCTTCAGTTGGTCCTTCCCAGAGAGCGGGGCGTCTCTGTCTGGGCCCGCAGTGGATCCTTCCTGTTGGACTCCCTCATACTGTACATCCTTCCTTCAGATTCTCTCTCTCTCTCCCTCCTTCTGTCCATCCTTCCCAGCTCTCCTCTTTCCTCTTCTGTCCACTCATTCCCTTCTCCTCTTTCCTCTTCTGTCCTCACCAGCCTCTCCTCTTTCCCCTCTTCCAGATCCAAGCCTCTCCTCTCTCCTCTTCCAGATATTTCTTCAGCTCTCCTTCCCTCTTCTTTTCCTCCCTCTCCTCTCTCCCTTCACATATCCCTCCCTCTCCTCACCTCTTTGTTCCTGATATCACCACCTGACCCCTTCCACCTCTCCTCTTCCAGATATCCCCCTCTCTCTCTCTCTCCTCAGATATCACCAAGCAGCTCTCACTCTGTCTGTTCAGATAGCTGCAGAGAAGGTGATCATGCTGGCATGTCTCCTCTTCAAAGATATCACCAAGCTGCCGTGTCGCTCATCTTCTGATTCATATATCAACAAGAACAGGTCTCCTCTCTCAGCATCCTCCAGATGACACCCAGTGCTCCCCACTCCTCATGGAACAGTCTGAGCTAAGCTAATCCTTCTGAGCTCTTCCAGATAACAAAAAAGAAGAAATCCCAGTCCTCTTCATATATGGGCAGAAAGCTTAAATCTCTTTAGATATCTAACTGCACTCTCCTCTTTTTCCTCTTTAGATATGAAAGAATGCTCATGCTATTGTTTGAGGAGAGTCACAAATGGAACAATTATCTGTATTAGATATCACCAATTAGCTCTCCTTTGTCCTCTTCACATATCACCAAGCAGCTCTCCTCTGGTTCATTGGATCAGTCATAAAACTTTGCTCTCCTCTCTCCTCTTCAATAATCATTAAGGCTTCCTCTCTCCTTTCAAAGATTATGGTAGCTCTCCACTTTTTTAAAAATATTTTACCAGATCTAATGTGTTATATTCTTCTATATTAATTTCACTCTTCAGATATCACCAAAGCTGTTTCCCTCTTCACATTGTCACCAAGACATGCTCTATCATCGTTTCAGATCCCAAGCAGCTCTCCTCTCAGTTCAGATTTGGGGAAGTCATTTTAGGCTCTTGAAAAAAAGGTGAGATCCTTACTCTCCTCTTCCAGATATCATCATAGGAGCTCTCCTCTTCAGATCTGGTCCGTAGATATCACCATGCAGCTCTCCTCTCCCTTCAGGTATCGCCATGTGTCTGGACTCTCACATACTGTAGATATCACCAGGACAGCTCTCACTCTGGAAGACTCTTCTGAAAGCTCCTTACCAAGCAGCTCTCCTCTTTCCTCTTCAGATATCACCAAGCAGCTCTCCCACTCTTCAGATATCACCAAGCAGCTCTCCTCACCTCTTCAGATATCACCAAGCAGCTCTCCTCTCCTCTTCAGATATCACCAAGCAGCTCTCCTCTCTCCTCTTCAGATATCACCAAGCAGCTCTCCTCTCTCCTCTTCAGATATCACCAAGCAGCTCTCCTCTCTCCTCTTCAGATATCACCAAGCAGCTCTCCTCTCTCCTCTTCAGATATCACCAAGCAGCTCTCCTCTCTCCTCTTCATATATCACCAAGCAGCTCTCCTCTCTCCTCTTCAGATATCACCAAGCAGCTCTCCTCTTTCCTCTTTAGATATCACCAAGCAGCTCTCCTCTCTCCTCTTTAGATATCGTCAAGCAGCTCTCCTCTCTCCTCTTCAGATATCACCAAGCAGCTCTCCTCTCTCCTCTTCAGATATCACCAAGCAGCTCTCCTCTCCTCTTCAGATATCACCAAGCAGCTCTCCTCTCTCCTCTTCAGATATCACCAAGCAGCTCTCCTCTCTCCTCTTCAGATATCACCAAGCAGCTCTCCTCTCTCCTCTTCACATATCACCAAGCAGCTCTCCTCTCCTCTTCAGATATCACCAAGCAGCTCTCCTCTCTCCTCTTCACATATCACCAAGCAGCTCTCCTCTCTCCTCTTCATATATCATCAAGCAGCTCTCCTCTCTCCTCTTCAGATATCATCAAGCAGCTCTCCTCTCTCCTCTTCAGATATCACCAAGCAGCTCTCCTCTCCTCTTCAGATATTACCAAGCAGCTCTCCTCTCTCCTCTTCACATATCACCAAGCAGCTCTCCTCACCTCTTCAGATATCACCAAGCAGCTCTCCTCTCCTCTTCAGATATCACCAAGCAGCTCTCCTCTCTCCTCTTCAGATATCACCAAGCAGCTCTCCTCTCTCCTGTTCAGATATCACCAAGCAGCTCTCCTCTCCTCTTCAGATATCACCAAGCAGCTCTCCTCTCTCCTCTTCATATATCATCAAGCAGCTCTCCTCTCTCCTCTTCAGATATCACCAAGCAGCTCTCCTCTCTCCTCTTCAGATATCACCAAACAGCTCTCCTCTCCTCTTCAGATATCACCAAGCAGCTCTCCTCTCTCTCTCTCCTCTTCATATCATCAAGCAGCTCTCCTCTCTTCATCTGAAAGAAGCTTATAGTCACACTCCGTTTTATAGCTCCTTTTACAGAGAAGAATGTCCCATTGTTGAATCCCAGTGGGCCTGACATAGATTTTGTGTTCTGATCAATACAACCTTGCCAATATCGATGTTTCAAACGCCAAGTGTCCATTGAAACAGAATCTATCCCTTGTCTAATCTCTCCACCTGTTGCTCGGCAACACAAACAACAACATCCACAACAATGGCCCCCACCTCTACACAGACGTGTTGATAACAACACTCTCTTCATCTCCGCTATGATACAAACATCCTCATTACACCCTACAAGGTCTGATTGGTTCTCTCGTTTTCCTTCAGGAACACTGTCTAATGATCCAGGAATTGGTTCTCTGCGTATTCCTTCAGGAACACTGTCTAATGATCAGGATCTGATTGGTTCTCTGCGTATTCCTTTCAGGAACACTGTCTAATGATCAGGATCTGATTGGTTCTCTGCGTATTCCTTCAGGAACACTGTCTAATGATCCAGGGTCTGATTGGTTCTCTGCGTATTCCTTCAGGAACACTGTCTAATGATCCAGGGTCTGATTGGTTCTCTGCGTATTCTTCAGGAACACTGTCGTATTCCTTCAGGAACACTGTCTAATGATCCAGGATCTGATTGGTTCTCTGCGTTTCCTTCAGAATAATACAGAATAAACTAAGATAGGACGAGTGAAGATACCATCTGAGTCTGTCCATTGATGTCAGCAGTACTGCACTACACACTGTATATGTACACTGTACGCATGTGAGTGAGTTGAAAACACAATATCTTCTGTTCTTTGGTGAGATGGACCATGGACGGCAGATAGCTTAATGCTTAAGAGCGTTGAGCCAGTAACCAAAGGTTGCTGGTTTGAATCCCTGAGCTGACTAGGCTGAAAATCTGCCAATGTGAGAATTGGCCTGTGTTGACTTCTAACATTATTTAATTTTTTTAATTTAAGTCCGTTAGAACAAATTCTTATTTTACAATGACGTCTTACCTCGGTCAGAGCCCAAACCCGGACGACGCTGGACCAACTGGGTGCGCTGTCCTATGGGACTCCCAATCACGGGTCGGGGTTGTGGTACAGCCCGGAATCCAAATCCAGGGTCTGTAATGACGCCTCAGCACTGAGATGGTTTTAGACCGCTGCAGCCGGGAGCCCCAAGACACAGCGGTGAAAGTGTTGGAAAGAGACTAGTTGTATCTGTCTATAGGCCCCAGTAGCCTCTGATAGTGTACTTAAAAACTCCATGCTCCCAAATGGCACCCTATTCTTTATAGTGCACTACTTAGACCAGGGCTGGCACCCTATTCCTTTATAGTGCACTACTTTAGGACCAGGGCTGGCACCCTATTCCCTTTTTATACTTTAGACCAGGGCTGGCACCCTATTCCCTTTATAGTGCACTACTTTTGACCAGGGCCCATAGGGGAATAGGGTGCCATTTGGGATGCAGCCCAAGTCAAAAACTCCCCATCTTAAAGCATAAGCTCTTCATAAAACCCCACTGCCCTCGCCACATGGCTTTATGATCAAGGCAGTAATGTGTGACGGCTGAGCTCAGCAGCGTTAATGTGGAACGCTCATACCTGGTGTGGTCCACATCTTCCTGTATCCTCCTCACACTATCTCCATCTATAAAGAGGAGAGGAGGAGAGAGCGAGAGAGAGAGAGAGAGAGAGAGAGAGAGAGAGAGAGAGAGAGAGAGAGAGAGAGAGAGAGAGAGAGAGAGAGAGAGAGAGAGAGAGAGAGAGAGAGAGAGAGAGAGAGAGAGAGAGAGAGAGAGAGAGAGAGATATGCATATATATAGAGAGAGATACAGAGAGAGAGAGAGTGAGAAAGATAGAGAGAGAGTCACCTTTCACTGTAAAAACACTGACACTTGGTTTCCTAAAGTGTAACCTGCAGTGATTTAACCTACAGTATCTCTTGTACCAGGGAGAGCTGCCAGTAGAGCTCTTGATCTGGCGGTCTGCTCTCTCCGTCTCTGTTTTACCATCACTACATCATCCATCATTTGTAGAGTCGGAATGAAAGACTGAATGTGAATATTAGGGAACATTGTGGCCTAGAAAGTTAATTATTTCCGTCATCGTTGTGAGAGACTGCATGGAGAGAGAGAGCAGTAATTGTGTCTTTAGTCATTATGTCTCTGTCTCTATCACACTTTGACCACACACTAGGTAATTCAGGATTTTTGGAGGGGGGGCTTTTTCCACAAGCTGCATTTCTACCTTAGATTGCGTTGGGGAAACTATGCTAGAGTGTAGATTCCCGAGGCTCTCCCAAACCCCCTGTGTGCCATGGACCCAGTCAGCAGAAGTGTTTTGCTCAGTAAGGTCTTGCTATAGTAAACTTTCTCCAAAGCCTTGATTCCTCTCGAGAGCCCAAAATGTCATGCTCTCAATCTATTGTAGAAATATAGTGCATGAAAAGCCCAGCATCCCATGACACATCATTATGGATTTTCAGGTTTTTTTTTACTACAGCCTGAGAAACAGCTAGACTTTTCCCGGTTCAATCCCCAGTCCAGTCATTATAATAGGAACCCCATTTTAGGCTTGGATTTCAGGATGGACAAGATACTTAAGGACCGTTAAGTTATCGGTGGTGCAGGACATGTCTGCTCAGTATGACTTTGGGTTTTCACTACAACATCACAGGGAGCAGACCTGTGGACGCAACTATAACATCACAGGGAGCGGACCTGTGGACGCAACTACAACATCATGGACCTGTGGACGCAACTACAACATCACAGGGAGCGTAACCTGTGGACGCAACTACAACATCACAGGGAGCGTAACCTGTGGACGCAACTACAACATCACAGGGAGCGGACCTGTGGACGCAACTACAACATCACAGGGAGCGGACCTGTGGACGCAACTACAACATCATGGACCTGTGGACGCAGCTACAACATCACAGGGAGCGGACCTGTGGACGCAACTACAACATCACAGGGAGCGGACCTGTGGACGCAACTACAACATCACAGGGAGCGGACCTGTGGACGCAACTACAACATCACAGGGAGCGGACCTGTGGACGCAACTACAACATCATGTACCTGTGGACGCAACTACAACATCACAGGGAGCGTAACCTGTGGACGCAACTACAACATCACAGGGAGCGGGACCTGTGGACGCAACTACAACATCACAGGGAGCGGACCTGTGGACGCAACTACAACATCACAGGGAGCGGACCTGTGGACGCAACTACAAAATCATGTACCTGTGGACGCAACTACAACATCACAGGGAGCGTAACCTGTGGACGCAACTACAACATCACAGGGAGCGGGACCTGTGGACGCAACTACAACATCACAGGGAGCGTAACCTGTGGACGCAACTACAACATCACAGGGAGCGGACCTGTGGACGCAACTACAACATCATGTACCTGTGGACGCAACTACAACATCACAGGGAGCGTAACCTGTGGACGCAACTACAACATCATGGACCTGTGGACGCAGCTACAACATCACAGGGAGCGGACCTGTGGACGCAACTACAACATCACAGGGAGCAGACCTGTGGACGCAACTACAACATCACAGGGAGCAGACCTGTGGACGCAACTACAACATCACAGGGAGCGTAACCTGTGGACGCAACTGCAACATCACAGGGAGCGTAACCTGTGGACGCAACTACAACATCACAGGGAGCGTAACCTGTGGACGCAACTACAACATCACAGGGAGCGTAACCTGTGGACGCAACTACAACATCATGGACCTGTGGACGCAACTACAACATCACAGGGAGCGGACCTGTGGACGCAACTACAACATCACAGGGAGCGGAACCTGTGGACGCAACTACAACATCACAGGGAGCGGACCTGTGGACGCAACTACAACATCACAGGGAGCGTAACCTGTGGACGCAACTACAACATCACAGGGAGCGGACCTGTGGACGCAACTACAACATCACAGGGAGCGTAACCTGTGGACGCAACTACAACATCACAGGGAGCGTAACCTGTGGACGCAACTACAACATCACAGGGAGCGTAACCTGTGGACGCAACTACAACATCACAGGGAGCAGACCTGTGGACGCAACTACAACATCACAGGGAGCGTAACCTGTGGACGCAACTACAACATCACAGGGAGCGTAACCTGTGGACGCAACTACAACATCACAGGGAGCGGACCTGTGGACGCAACTACAACATCACAGGGAGCGGACCTGTGGACGCAACTACAACATCATAGAGAGCGGGACCTGTGGACGCAACTACAACATCATGGACCTGTGGACGCAACTACAACATCACAGGGAGCGTAACCTGTGGACGCAACTACAACATCACAGGGAGCGGACCTGTGGACGCAACTACAACATCACAGGGAGCGGGACCTGTGGACGCAACTACAACATCATGGACCTGTGGACGCAACTACAACATCATGGACCTGTGGACGCAACTACAACATCATAGGGAGCGGGACCTGTGGACGCAACTACAACATCATGGACCTGTGGACGCAACTACAACATCACAGGGAGCGTAACCTGTGGACGCAACTACAACATCACAGGGAGCGTAACCTGTGGACGCAACTACAACATCACAGGGAGCGGAACCTGTGGACGCAACTACAACATCACAGGGAGCGTAACCTGTGGACGCAACTACAACATCACAGGGAGCAGAAATCTTTTTGTATCCAAATCCGGCTTTAAACTTCTTCACAACAGTATCTGGGACCTGCCTGGTGTGTTCCTTGTTCTTCATGATGCTCTCTGCGCTTTTAACGGACCTCTGAGACTATCACAGTGCAGGTGCATTTATACGGAGACTTGATTACACACAGGTGGATTGTATTTATCATCATTAGTCATTTAGGTCAACATTGGATCATTCAGAGATCCTCACTGAACTTCTGGAGAGAGTTTGCTGCACTGAAAGTAAAGGGGCTGAATAATTTTGCACGCCCAACTTTTCAGTCTTTGATTTGTTAAAAAAGTTTGAAATATCCAATAAATGTCGTTCCACTTCATGATTGTGTCCCACTTGTTGTTGATTCTTCACAAAAAAATACAGTTTTATATCTTTATGTTTGAAGCCTGAAATGTGGCAAAAGGTCGCAAAGTTCAAGGGGGCCGAATACTTTCGCAAGGCACTGTAGAGATGGAGCATGTTCTGCCATTGTTAAAAAACGCAACCCATTTCTCTAGTTTAATATATAAGTATAGTAGTATAATGTCTACAACATTATTGTGCCTGGCTGAGATGTGAACTCCACAAACAAGGTCTCTGTTCCAAGCAAATATACACTCTGTTTACACTCTGTTTACACTCTGTTTAAGGGCTCTGTTCCTAGCTAATATACACTCTGTTTACACTCTGTAAGGGCTCTGTTCCTAGCTAATATACACTCTGTTTACACTCTGTTTAAGGTCTCTGTTCCCAGCTAATATACACTCTGTTTACACTCTGTTTAAGGGCTCTGTTCCAAGCAAATATACACTCTGTTTACACTCTGTTTAAGGGCTCTGTTCCTAGCTAATATTCACTCTGTTTACACTCTGTTTAAGGGCTCTGTTCCTAGCTAATATACACTCTGTTTACACTCTGTTTAAGGGCTCTGTTCCTAGCTAATATACACTCTGTTTACACTCTGTTTAAGGGCTCTGTTCCTAGCTAATATACACTCTGTTTACACTCTGTAAGGGCTCTGTTCCTAGCTAATATACACTCTGTTTACACTCTGTTTACACTCTGTTTACACTCTGTTTAAGGGCTCTGTTCCCAGCTAATATTCACTCTGTTTACACTCTGTTTACACTCTGTTTAAGGGCTCTGTTCCTAGCTAATATACACTCTGTTTACACTCTGTTTACACTCTGTTTAAGGGCTCTGTTCCTAGCTAATATACACTCTGTTTACACTCTGTTTACACTCTGTTTAAGGGCTCTGTTCCTAGCTAATATACACTCTGTTTACACTCTGTTTACACTCTGTTTAAGGGCTCTGTTCCTAGCTAATATACACTCTGTTTACACTCTGTTTAAGGGCTCTGTTCCTAGCTAATATACACTCTGTTTACACTCTGCAAGGGCTCTGTTCCTAGCTAATATACACTCTGTTTACACTCTGTTTAAGGGCTCTGTTCCTAGCTAATATACACTCTGTTTACACTCTGTTTAAGGGCTCTGTTCCTAGCTAATATACACTCTGTTTACACTCTGTAAGGGCTCTGTTCCTAGCTAATATTCACTCTGTTTACACTCTGTTTACACTCTGTTTAAGGGCTCTGTTCCTAGCTAATATACACTCTGTTTACACTCTGCAAGGGCTCTGTTCCTAGCTAATATACACTCTGTTTACACTCTGTTTAAGGGCTCTGTTCCCAGCTAATATACACTCTGTTTACACTCTGCAAGGGCTCTGTTCCAAGCAAATATACACTCTGTTTACACTCTGTTTAAGGGCTCTGTTCCTAGCTAATATACACTCTGTTTACACTCTGTTTAAGGGCTCTGTTCCTAGCTAATATACACTCTGTTTACACTCTGTTTAAGGGCTCTGTTCCTAGCTAATATACACTCTGTTTACACTCTGTTTACACTCTGTTTAAGGGCTCTGTTCCTAGCTAATATACACTCTGTTTACACTCTGTTTACACTCTGTTTAAGGGCTCTGTTCCTAGCTAATATACACTCTGTTTACACTCTGTTTAAGGGCTCTGTTCCTAGCTAATATACACTCTGTTTACACTATGTTTACACTCTGTTTAAGGGCTCTGTTCCTAGCTAATATACACTCTGTTTACACTCTGTTTAAGGGCTCTGTTCCTAGCTAATATACACTCTGTTTACACTCTGTTTACACTCTGTTTAAGGGCTCTGTTCCTAGCTAATATACACTCTGTTTACACTCTGTTTACACTCTGTTTAAGGGCTCTGTTCCTAGCTAATATACACTCTGTTTACACTCTGTTTACACTCTGTTTAAGGGCTCTGTTCCTAGCTAATATACACTCTGTTTACACTCTGTTTACACTCTGTTTAAGGGCTCTGTTCCTAGCTAATATACACTCTGTTTACACTCTGTTTACACTCTGTTTAAGGGCTCTGTTCCTAGCTAATATACACTCTGTTTACACTCTGTTTAAGGGCTCTGTTCCTAGCTAATATACACTCTGTTTACACTCTGTTTAAGGGCTCTGTTCCTAGCTAATATACACTCTGTTTACACTCTGTTTACACTCTGTTTAAGGGCTCTGTTCCTAGCTAATATACACTCTGTTTACACTCTGTTTAAGGGCTCTGTTCCTAGCTAATATACACTCTGTTTACACTCTGTAAGGGCTCTGTTCCTAGCTAATATACACTCTGTTTACACTCTGTTTACACTCTGTTTAAGGGCTCTGTTCCTAGCTAATATACACTCTGTTTACACTCTGTTTACACTCTGTTTAAGGGCTCTGTTCCTAGCTAATATACACTCTGTTTACACTCTGTTTACACTCTGTTTAAGGGCTCTGTTCCTAGCTAATATACACTCTGTTTACACTCTGTTTAAGGGCTCTGTTCCTAGCTAATATTCACTCTGTTTACACTCTGTTTACACTCTGTTTAAGGGCTCTGTTCCTAGCTAATATACACTCTGTTTACACTCTGTTTACACTCTGTTTAAGGGCTCTGTTCCTAGCTAATATACACTCTGTTTACACTCTGTTTAAGGGCTCTGTTCCTAGCTAATATACACTCTGTTTACACTCTGTTTACACTCTGTTTAAGGGCTCTGTTCCTAGCTAATATACACTCTGTTTACACTCTGTTTACACTCTGTTTAAGGGCTCTGTTCCTAGCTAATATACACCTGTTTACACTCTGTTTAAGGGCTCTGTTCCTAGCTAATATACACTCTGTTTACACTCTGTTTACACTCTGTTTAAGGGCTCTGTTCCTAGCTAATATACACTCTGTTTACACTCTGTTTAAGGGCTCTGTTCCTAGCTAATATACACTCTGTTTACACTCTGTTTACACTCTGTTTAAGGGCTCTGTTCCTAGCTAATATACACTCTGTTTACACTCTGTTTACACTCTGTTTAAGGGCTCTGTTCCTAGCTAATATACACTATGTTTACACTTGTTTAAGGGCTCTGTTCCTAGCTAATATACACTCTGTTTACACTCTGTTTACACTCTGTTTAAGGGCTCTGTTCCTAGCTAATATACACTCTGTTTACACTCTGTTTAAGGGCTCTGTTCCTAGCTAATATACACTCTGTTTACACTCTGTTTACACTCTGTTTAAGGGCTCTGTTCCTAGCTAATATACACTCTGTTTACACTCTGTTTACACTCTGTTTAAGGGCTCTGTTCCTAGCTAATATACACTCTGTTTACACTCTGTTTAAGGGCTCTGTTCCTAGCTAATATACACTCTGTTTACACTCTGTTTACACTCTGTTTAAGGGCTCTGTTCCTAGCTAATATACACTCTGTTTACACTCTGTTTAAGGGCTCTGTTCCTAGCTAATATACACTCTGTTTACACTCTGTTGCTTACACTCTGTTTAAGGGCTCTGTTCCTAGCTAATATACACTCTGTTTACACTCTGTTTACACTCTGTTTAAGGGCTCTGTTCCTAGCTAATATACACTCTGTTTACACTCTGTTTAAGGGCTCTGTTCCTAGCTAATATACACTCTGTTTACACTCTGTTTACACTCTGTTTACACTCTGGGCTCTGTTCCTAGCTAATATACACTCTGTTTACACTCTGTTTACACTCTGTTAAGGGCTCTGTTCCTAGCTAATATACACTCTGTTTAAGGGCAGCTAATATACACTCTGTTTAAGGGCTCTGTTCCTAGCTAATATACACTCTGTTTACACTCTGTTTACACAACACTGTTAGATAGTCAATCTCTTTGACTTCTCTGAGGATTCTGGTCCGCTTGGTATTGATTTGTTTACCTTTCCCATTAATCAGGGTAAAAATCCTTGAGGTTAGAAATGATAAAGTGAGGAAGAGCTGAAAAGAAGCCCGACTGACAGAAACAGCAGGAAATACTGAATACTAATGTTATTGTAGTAGTTTAAAGGAGAATGAAATTGGTAATGTAATTGGTTTGTGTGTGTGCCTGTGTGTGTTTGTGTGTGTACCCTTCCCTGCAGGATCCCTCCCAACGTGCGTGACATAGTGTACTGTACAGGCGTGTCTCTGATGGATGAGGACGTGGGGAGTTCATCTGGATGAAGTTCCACTCCACAACAGCCATCTCAGAGAAGAAGGTTCTCCTGGAGGCTCTCACCTGCAGTGACAATGGCTTCCTGCTCAACCGGTAAGTCATTTGTAACAGAACTTTATTGTTCCCTAACAGGGAAACAGAACTTTATTGTTCAATCAGATGGAAACAACTTTCTGCTCAACCGGTGAGTCAATATTAAATAACTTTATTGATCCATCACATGAAATTTCACAACAGCTTTGTGCTCAACTGGTGAGTAAACCATATTTAGCATCTCCTGGCTCCACACATAGCCTTCAAGCTGATGCAGTCCTTCAGAACATCTACACCAAAAAAGTCGGAATAAATCCATGTAATATAGTCTGCACCACCACAATAAATCCATGTAATATAGTCTACACCACCACAATAAATCCATGTAATACAGTCTGCAGCACCACAATAAATCCATGTAATATAGTCTACACCACCACAATAAATCCATGTAATATAGTCTACACCACTACAATAAATCCATGTAATATAGTCTACACCACTACAATAAATCCATGTAATACAGTCTACACCACCACAATAAATCCGACCACAATAAATCCATGTAATACAGTCTGCAGCACCACAATAAATCCATGTAATATAGTCTGCAGCACCACAATAAATCCATGTAATACAGTCTGCAGCACCACAATAAATCCATGTAATATAGTCTACACCACCACAATAAATCCATGTAATACAGTCTGCAGCACCACAATAAATCCATGTAATATAGTCTACACCATCACAATAAATCCATGTAATATAGTCTACACCACCACAATAAATCCATGTAATATAGTCTGCACCACCACAATAAATCCATGTAATATAGTCTACACCATCACAATAAATCCATGTAATATAGTCTACACCACCACAATAAATCCATGTAATATAGTCTACACCACCACAATAAATCCATGTAATATAGTCTACACCACCACAATAAATCCATGTAATATAGTCTACACCATCACAATAAATCCATGTAATATAGTCTACACCACCACAATAAATCCATGTAATACAGCCTGCAGCACCACAATAAATCCATGTAATACAGTCTGCAGCACCACAATAAATCCATGTAATACAGTCTGCAGCACCACAATAAATCCATGTAATACAGTCTGCAGCACCACAATAAATCCATGTAATATAGTCTGCAGCACCACAATAAATCCATGTAATACAGCCTGCAGCACCACAATAAATCCATGTAATACAGTCTGCAGCACCACAATAAATCCATGTAATATAGTCTGCAGCACCACAATAAATCCATTATTCTAGACGCGTCTAAAGAAACATGAAAAAAAGGTAGTCTCTTTCAGAAGAACATAAGAACATTCTCTTTGTTGTCCTTATGATAGGTCCTAATCCATTTATTTTTATCTTAAAAAACTCCCTAATCCCTGCCGATGACAAGCATACCCATAATATGATGCAGCCACCTCCATTTGTATTCAGGAGACAAAGTCCATTTCTCTGACAAATATTTTGCATTATTACCTTATTGTCTTATTGCAAACAGGAAGCGTGTTTTGGAATATGTTTTATTCTGTAAAGGCTTCTTTTCCCTCTGTGATTTAGGTCGGTGTTGTGGAGTAACTTCAATGTTGTTGATCCATCCTCAGTTTTCTCCTATCACAACCATTGAACTCTGTAACTGTTTTTAAAGTCACCATTGGCCTCATGGTGAAATCCCTGAGCGGTTTCCTGAAATCCCTCTCCGTCAACTAAGTTAGGTAGGACGCCTGTATCTTTGTAGTGACTGGGTGTACTGATACACCATCCAAAGTGTAGTTAATAACTTCACCAGGCTCAAAGGGATATTCTATGTTTTATTTTTTACTCATCTACCAATAGGAGCCATTCTTTGCGAGGCATTGGAAACCTCCTCGTCTTTGTCGTTGAGTCTGTGCTTGAAATTCACTGAGGACCTTACAGATAGTATTATGTGTAGTATGGAGTATGTGTGAGCACAGAGCTGAGGGACATTACAGATAATTGTAGTGTGTGGGATGTGTGGAGCACAGATACGGGTCGTCATTAAAATATGGTGTTGTACAACATCAGTGCACACAGAGTGAGTCCGTGCAACATATTATCTGACTTGCACATGTTGACTCCTCAACTTATTCAGGCCTTAATTAACAAAGGGGTGGAATACTTTATTGACTCAAGACATTTCAGTTTTTACATCTTAATTATTATTTTGTAAACATAATTCCACTTTGACGTTACGGGAATTGTTTGTAGACAAGTGACGCGAAATCTAAATGTAATCCGTTTTAAATTCAGGCTGTAACTGAAACTAAATGTAGGGAAACGTCACGGGGTGTGAATCCTTTCTGAAGAGGCTCTGTGTGTACAGTTACTGTACAAGTATAGGACCACGTTGGTTGAGTCACTGGGAGACGTTAGAGGCTCACCTAGACCTTCTCTTTTCTATTGATGTGAAATATCTCTCATTTCAAATGGCCCTTTCCTTCGCCCAAGTAACGGATGTGAAATGGCCCTGTCCTTCGCCCATGTAATGGATGTGAAATGGTCCTGTCCTTCGCCCATGTAATGGATGTGAAATGTCTCTGTCCTTCGCCCAAGTAACGGATGTGAAATGGCCCTGTCCTTCGCCCATGTAATGGATGTGAAATGTCCCTGTCCTTCGCCCAAGTAACGGATGTGAAATGGCCCTGTCCTTCGCCCATGTAACGGATGTGAAATGTCCCTGTCCTTCGCCCATGTAACGGATGTGAAACGGCCCTGTCCTTCGCCCATGTAACGGATGTGAAACGGCCCTGTTCTTCGCCCATGTAACAGATGTGAAATGTCTAGCTAGTTAGCGGTGGTGCGCGCTAATAGCGTTTCAATCGGTGATGTCACTCGCTCTGAGACCTTGAAGTAGTGGTTCCCCCGCGGCTTTTGTGGAGCGATGGGTAACGATGCTTCGTGGGTGACTGATGTTGATGTGTTTTTTAAATTTTTATTTTTTTTATTTTACCTTTATTTAACCAGGCAAGTCAGTTAAGAACACATTCTTATTTTCAATGACGGCCTGGGAACAGTGGGTTAACTGCCTGTTCAGGGGCAGAACGACAGATTTGTACCCCTTGTCAGCTCGGGGTTTGAACTCACAACCTTCCGGTTACTAGTCCAACGCTCTTAACCACTAGGCTACACTGTGTGCGGAGGGTTTGCCCCTCCCGGGTATGGGCGAGGGGACGGCTTAAAGTTATACTGTTACACCCACACAGTAGCCATGAAACACTGCAGTGGATGGAAGAGTGTGTCTGTGTGTTGACTGACTATATACCCCAGTGGCCTTGAAACACTGCAGTGGATGGAAGAGTGTGTCTGTGTGTTGACTGACTATATACCCCAGTGGCCTTGAAACACTGCAGTGGATGGAAGAGTAGGGCTGTGTGTTGACTGACTATATACCCCAGTAGCCTGGCCTCCCTCCTTTCTCCCTGAAACCCTGGAGCTTCAATAGTTGGATGGTGGGACATGTGTCTGGGCTCCAGTCCTTAGTGGAGAGTATACCCCAGTAACCCTGCAGGTAGAGAGTGGGGATTCCCAGTAAACCTGCAGTTAGAGTGGGGATTCTAGTAACCCTGCAGGTAGAGACTGTGGGGGATTTTGAACCCTGCAGGTAGAGAGTGGGGATTCTGGAACTAGGTAGAGAGTATTCTGTAACCCTGTAGAGAGTGGGGATTCCCAGTAACCCTGCAGGTAGAGAGTGGGGATTCTAGTAACCCTGCAGGTAGAGAGTGGGGATTCCCAGTAACCCTGCAGGTAGAGAGTGGGGATTCCCAGTAACCCTGCAGGTAGAGAGTGGGGATTCCCAGTAACCCTGCAGGGTAGAGAGTGGGGATTCCCAGTAACCCTGCAGGTCAATACTGGGGGATTCCCAGTAACCCTGCAGGTAGAGTGGGGATTCCCAGTAACCCTACAGGTAGAGAGTGGGATTCCCAGTAACCCTGCAGGTAGAGGATTCACCAGTAACCCAGCAGGTAGAGAGTGGGATTCCCAGTAACCCTGCAGGTAGAGAGTGGGGATTCCCAGTAACCCTGCAGGTAGAGAGTGGGGATTCCCGAGTAACCCTGCAGGTAGAGAGTGGGGATTCCCAGTAACCCTGCAGGTAGAGAGTCCTCTTCCCAGTAAACCTCAGGTCAGAGAGTGGGGATTCCCAGTAACCCTGCAGGTAGAGATGGGGATTCTGGGACCCTGCAGGTAGTAGAGTGGGGATTCAGTAACCCTGCAGGTAGAGAGTGGGGATTCCCAGTCTCCCTGCAGGTAGAGAGTGGGGATTCCCAGTAACCCTGCAGGTAGAGAGTGGGGATTCCCAGTAACCCTGCAGGTAGAGTGGGGATTCCCAGTAACCCTGCAGGTAGAGAGTGGGGATTCCCAGTAACCCTGGGTAGAGAGTGGGGGATTCCCAGTAACCCTGCAGGTAGCTGAGAGTGGGGATTCCCAGTAACCCTGCAGGTAGAGAGTGGGGATTCCCAGTAACCCTGCAGGTAGAGAGGGGGATTCCAGTAACACTGCAGGTAGAATCAGAGAGCTGATGGAGAGAACATGTTTATAGGGCCGTAGGATTTGACCTTTTAATACAGGTTAATACCAGGAATAGAATACTGGGGGATTTGACCTTTAGGTTAATACTGGGAACTAGAATAGTGTGCTGTAGGATTTGACCTTTAGGTTAAGCTAGGAACTAGAATAGAGAGGGGATTTGACCTTTAGGTTAATACTGCAGGAACTAGAATACTGTATGGAGATTTGACCAGAGAGGTTAATACCAGTAACTAGAATACTGTACTGTAGGATTTGACCTTTAGGTTAATACTAGGAACTAGAATACTGTACTGTAGGATTTGACTTTTGGTTAATACTGGGAACTAGAATATTGTACTGTAGGATTTGACCTTTAGGTTAATACTAGGAACTAGAATACTGATTGTAGGATTTGACCTTTAGGTTAATACTAGAACTAGAATACTGTACTGTAGGATTTGACCTTTAGGTTAATACCAGAACTAGAATACTGTACTGTAGGATTTGACCTTTAGGTTAATACTGGGAACTAGAATACTGTACTGTAGGATTTGACCTTTAGGTTAATACTAGGAACTAGAATACTGTACTGTTGATTGACCTTTAATACAGGTTAATACCAGGAACTAGAATACTGTACTGGGGACCTTTAGGTTAATACTAGAACTAGAATACAGTACTGTAGGATTTTGACCAGGAACTAGAATACTGTACTGTAGGATTTGACCTTTAGGTTAATACTAGGAACTGAATACTGTACCAGTTGGAGGTTGACCTTTAATACAGGTTAATACCAGGAACTAGAATACTGTACTGTAGGATTTGACCTTAGGTTAATACTAGGAACTAGAATACTGTACCGTAGGAGACCTTTAAATACAGGTTAATACTGGGAACTAGAATACTGTACTGTAGGATTTGACCTTTAGGTTAATACTAGAACTAGAATACTGGGGCCAGCTGGATTTGACCTTTTAATACAGGTTAATACCAGGAACTAGAATGTACTGTAGGGACCAGCTTTATAGACAGGTTAATAGAGGGATTTGACTAGAAGCATGTACTGTACTGGGCCTTAATAGGTTAATACTCAGAACTAGAATACAGAGACTGTAGATTTGACCTTTAGGTTAATACTAGGAACCAGAATATAGTACACCAGGATTTGACCTTTAATACAGGTTAATACCAGGAACTAGAATACTGTACTGTAGATTTGACCTTAGGTTAGATACTAGGAACTAGAATACTGTACCAGGATGTTGACCTTTAATACAGGTTAATACTGGGAACTAGAATAGCATGACTGGGGACCAGGTTAATACTAGGAACTAGAATACTGTACTGTTGGATTTGACCTTTTAATACAGGTTAATACCAGGAACTAGAATACCAGTACTGTAGGATTTGACCTTTAGGTTAATACTAGGGCCACTAGAATAATGTACTGTAGGATTTGACCTTTAATACAGGTTAATACTAGGAACTAGAATACTGTACTGTAGGATTTGACCTTTTAATACAGGTTAATACTAGGAACTAGAATACTGTACTGTAGGATTTGACCTTTAATACAGGTTAATACTAGGAACTAGAATACTGTACTGTAGGATTTGACCTTTAGGTCAATACTAGGAACTAGAATACTGTACTGTTGGATTTGACCTTTAATACAGGTTAATACTGACTTTCCAATGTATCCAGGTTGAAGACCTCACCACCACGACTCACCAGGCTAGTTACAGTATGAGACAGGAAGAAGGACAGGCACTTCCTGATTTGAAGCGAGTCAATCTGAAACACACATAACCCTTGCTTTGTGTATCTAGTCCTCTGTCTACACTAGCGCAGAACTTCAGCATCAATGTATTGGGGCATTCTGAAGGGGTATGCTAGCATGGACACATCATATTGGGACCCAGGTTTTGTCGGAGCACACTGAACAAGGCCCTCTCACTGACAGTACAACCCTCTAGTGCAGTAAGCCCCTATAGAGTCCGGGGCCAGCTGTATATGAACACCAGAGAGAGAGATTGCAGTAAGCATGACAGGGGCCAGCTGTATAGACACCAGAGATTGCAGTAAGCATGACAGGGGCCAGCTGTATAGACACCAGAGAGGAGATTGCAGTAAGCATGACAGGGGCCAGCTGTATAGACACCAGAGATTGCAGTAAGCATGACAGGGGCCAGCTGTATAGACACCAGAGATTGCAGTAAGCATGACAGGGGCCAGCTGTATAGACACCAGAGAGGAGATTGCAGTAAGCATGACAGGGGCCAGCTGTATAGACACCAGAGAGGAGATTGCAGTAAGCATGACAGGGGCCAGCTGTATAGACACCAGAGAGGAGATTGCAGTAAGCATGACAGGGGCCAGCTGTATAGACACCAGAGAGGAGATTGCAGTAAGCATGACAGGGGCCAGCTGTATAGACACCAGAGAGGAGATTGCAGTAAGCATGACAGGGGCCAGCTGTATAGACACCAGAGAGGATATTGCAGTAAGCATGACAGGGCCAGCTGTATAGACACCAGAGAGGAGATTGCAGTAAGTATGACAGGGACCAGCTGTATAGACACCAGAGAGGAGATTGCAGTAAGCATGACAGGGGCCAGCTGTATAGACACCAGACAGGAGATTGCAGTAAGTATGACAGGGGCCAGCTATATAGACACCAGAGAGGAGATTGCAGTAAGCATGACAGGGGCCAGCTGTATAGACACCAGAGAGGAGATTGCAGTAAGCATGACAGGGGCCAGCTGTATAGACACCAGAGAGGGGATTGCAGTAAGCATGACAGGGGCCAGCTGTATAGACACCAGAGAGGAGATTGCAGTAAGCATGACAGGGCCAGCTGTATAGACACCAGAGAGGAGATTGCAGTAAGCATGACAGGGGCCAGCTGTATAGACACCAGAGAGGAGATTGCAGTAAGCATGACAGGGGCCAGCTGTATAGACACCAGAGGAGATTGCAGTAAGCATGACAGGGGCCAGCTGTATAGACACCAGAGAGGAGATTGCAGTAAGCATGACAGGGGCCAGCTGTATAGACACCAGAGAGGAGATTGCAGTAAGCATGACAGGGGCCAGCTGTATAGACACCAGAGAGGAGATTGCAGTAAGCATGACAGGGGCCAGCTGTATAGACACCAGAGAGGAGATTGCAGTAAGCATGACAGGGGCCAGCTGTATAGACACCAGAGAGGAGATTGCAGTAAGCATGACAGGGGCCAGCTGTATAGACACCAGAGAGGAGATTGCAGTAAGCATGACAGGGGCCAGCTGTATAGACACCAGAGAGGAGATTGCAGTAAGCATGACATGGGCCAGCTGTATAGACACCAGAGAGGAGATTGCAGTAAGCATGACAGGGGCCAGCTGTATAGACACCAGAGATTGCAGTAAGCATGACAGGGGCCAGCTGTATAGACACCAGAGAGGAGATTGCAGTAAGCATGACAGGGGCCAGCTGTATAGACACCAGAGAGGAGATTGCAGTAAGCATGACAGGGGCCAGCTGTATAGACACCAGAGAGGAGATTGCAGTAAGCATGACAGGGGCCAGCTGTATAGACACCAGAGAGGAGATTGCAGTAAGCATGACAGGGGCCAGCTGTATAGACACCAGAGATTGCAGTAAGCATGACAGGGCCAGCTGTATAGACACCAGAGAGGAGATTGCAGTAAGCATGACAGGGGCCAGCTGTATAGACACCAGAGAGGAGATTGCAGTAAGCATGACAGGGGCCAGCTGTATAGACACCAGAGAGGAGATTGCAGTAAGCATGACAGGGCCAGCTGTATAGACACCAGAGAGGACAGAGATTGCAGTAAGCATGACAGGGGCCAGCTGTATAGACACCAGAGAGGAGATTGCAGTAAGCATGACAGGGGCCAGCTGTATAGACACCAGAGAGGAGATTGCAGTAAGCATGACAGGGGCCAGCTGTATAGACACCAGAGAGGAGATTGCAGTAAGCATGACAGGGGCCAGCTGTATAGACACCAGAGAGGAGATTGCAGTAAGCATGACAGGGGCCAGCTGTATAGACACCAGAGAGGAGATTGCAGTAAGCATGACAGGGGCCAGCTGTATAGACACCAGAGAGGAGATTGCAGTAAGCATGACATGTGGATTTTCAGGAAGCAGGGTAGTTAGTATGTAAAGTGGTTGTCAGGGCGCTGAGAGTATAATTGATGGTTTATAATCCCTGCAGGTCTCCGTGATCCATCACTAATCGATCAGAAGTAAACCAGATGATCGCCTGCCACTTGACAGCAATCCAACATCTGATCGTAGGAATTATCTGGCTGTCAAATAACAGCTATTATCCGCGTGTTTAAAAACACATTTACTAAATGCGTCTCTCTGTATCTTTCCTGGCAACTTGTGTCATCTGGGGCTAATGAAGATGCCTGGAGAGAAAACAGTGATAATACCCAGAATCCTTATTACCATAACTATGTTTCGGAGAGGAGGAGAACAAGGGGCATTAGTTTGCAGGCTGTGGAACAGAGAGTAGAGAATCTGGACACATTGTGCCAGACAGGCCAGGAGACAGAAGGCAGGAGACACACCAACAAGCTCTACAGCTAATTAGTATGAGTCACAGTCCTGCGGAAGGGTATTGGCATGCCTGAGGAGAGTTAGAGGAGTGTGGGGGTGAGGTAGGGGGGTGGAGGAGCTTGTGCTATGTGTGCCAAGGCACCCACCTCACCCCTCTCTCCTAATGTGTGTCAACGCTGAATAAAATGCCACGCGCCTATAAAACGCCAAGGCACCCCGTCACCAGTGTGTGTGTGTGTGTGTGTGTGTGTGTGTGTGTGTGTGTGTGTGTGTGTGTGTGTGTGTGTGTGTGTGTGTGTGTGTGTGTGTGTGTGTGTGCCCTCTCACCCCTCTACCATTGTAATCCAGGCAGGGCAGAATAGAAAGCAGAGCATGTGTAGCAGCTGTGATCCTGTCCCTCTGAGACCTGGGGGGGAACAATGAGTCTGTTACGCTCCACAGGACCAGGAAGAAGCTACCTAGCAGAGGATGAAGCTGCTGGAGCTTTAGGGGCTTAATTGAATGGAGTGAATCATTTACTTTACAATGTACAGAGGCTGTGTCACAAATGGCTCCCTAGTAGAAGCAGGAATGTCGTCTCTCTCAGAATCAATGATTTTACGGCTTTAAAGACACACTTGAATTTCACACCGCATGCGCTACTGAAGGTTGAAAATAAAACCCATGTCTGTGATTAGATCAGTGTGTGTGTGTGTGTGTCCGTGCCTGTTTGCGTGTTTTCATGGGGGTTATCTTAGGCACGTAAGTGATACTCCATCTACAGACAAGAAAACTGGACAGGATAGACAAGATATGCTCTTCCAGATCCCCGCTAAGCTCTGAGGCTCTGGGGCTCTGGGGCTCTGAGGCTCTGGGGCTCTGGGGCTCTGAGGCTCTGGGGCCTGGGGCTCTGGGGCTCTGAGGCTCTGAGGCTCTGAGGCTCTGAGGCTCTGGGGGCCTGGGGCTCTGAGGTTCTGGGGCTCTGAGGCCTCTGAGGCTTGGGACTCTGAGGCCTGAGGCTCTGGGGCTCTGGGGCCTGAGACACTGGGGCTCTGAGGCTCTGGGGGTCTGAGGCTCTGAGGCCTGAGGCTGGCTCTAGATGGGCCAGAGGTTCTGGATTGCTGTCTCCTCTGACCCTTGACAAATTGTATCCTCTCCTCTGAGGGTGCATGATGTGAGCTGAGCAGGGGCCCTGCCTTCCCAGATAGACCACGTTCAGTCTGCTCTAAAAACGAGGTGATCCAGCTGCATAAACCCTGCCTTCCCTGATAGACCATGTTTGCTTATAAAAACGAGGTGATCTCAGCGCTGCATAAACCCTGCCTTCCTGGGATAGACCACGCTCAGCCTGCTCTAAAACGAGGTGATCTCAGCGCTGCATAAACCCTGCCTTCCCTGATGACCACGTTCAGCCTGCTATAAAACGAGGTGATCTCAGCACTGCATGTCCCCTGCCTTCCCTGATAGACCACGTTCAGCCTGCTCTAAAACGAGGTGATCTCAGCGCTGCAGAGGCCCTGCCTTCCTGAAAGACCATGTTCAGCCTGCTCTAAAACGAGGTGATCTCAGCGCCAGATAAAACCCTGCCTTCCCTGAAAGACCACGTTCAGCCTGCTCTAAAACGAAGTGATCTCAGCACTGCATAAACCCTGCCTTCCCTGATAGACCACGTTCAGCCTGCTCTAAAACGAGGTGATCTCAGCGCTAGATGAACCCTGCCATTCCCTGACAGACCACGTTCAGCCTGCTCTAAAACGAGGTGATCTCAGCGCTGCATAAACCCTGCCTTCCCGGATAGACCAAGTTCTGCCTGACTAAAAACGGGATCTCAGCGCTGCATAAACCCTGCCTTCCTGATAGACCACGTTCAGCCTGCTCTAAAACGAGGTGATCTCAGCGCTTGCATAAACCCTGCCTTCCCCCTGATAGACCACGTTCAACCTGCTCTAAAACGAGGTGATCTCAGCGCTGCATAAACCCTGCCTTCCCAGATAGACCACGTTCAGCCTGCTCTAAAACGAGGTGATCTCAGCGCTGCATAAACCCTGCCTTCCCTGATAGACCATGTTTATAGCCTGCTCTAAAACGAGGTGATCTCAGCGCTGCATAAACCCTGCCTTCCCCTGATCAGACCACGTAAAGCCTGCTCTAAAACGAGGTGATCTCAGCGCTGACATAAACCCTGCCTTCCCTGATAGACCACGTTCAGCCTGCTCTAAAACGAGGTGATCTCAGCGCTGCATAAACCCTGCCTTCCCTGATAGACCACGTTCAGCCTGCTCTCGAGGTGATCTCAGCACTGCATAAACCCTGCCTTCCTGATAGACCACGTCAGCCTGCTCTAAAACGAGGTGATCTCAGCACTGCATAAACCCTGCCTTCCCTGATAGACCACGTTCAGCCTGCTCTAAAACAAGGTGATCTCAGCGTTGCAGGCCCTGCCTTCCCTGATAGACCATGTTCAGCCTGCTCTAAAACGAGGTGATCTCAGCGCTGCATAAACCCTGCCTTCCCTGATAGACCACGTGTTCAGCCTGCTCTAAAACGAGGTGATCTCAGCCTGCATAAACCCTGCCTTCCCTGATAGACCACGTTCAGCCTGCTCTAAAACGAGGTGATCTCAGCGGGTGGAAACCCTGCCTTCCCTGATAGACCACGCTCAGCCTGCTCTAAAACCAGGTGATCTCAACGCTGAACGACTCCTTTTACATTCCCAGAAGACTCAGAAAGACCTCAATAATTTCCTGTGTGAGGGGCCATTTTATTTTCTGTCGTCTGGTTTGTGGTTGGGTGGAAAGGGAAATAAAAGTTATGCTGTAGCGGTGTGTGAGCTGCTGGGGATTTGTGGATGTGTGTGTGTGTGCTCAAAAATCAGTGCTTGGAAACTTAGAGAAACTAACAGGGGAACTTAATGTTCCATCTCCACAGGGTGTTCTCTGTTATTGTAATCAGGCAGGGCAGGAAAACAGAGAAGAAATGATAATTGGAGCAGGAGATCCTGTCCCAAACAGCTGACCAGGCGGGTACAGGAGACCCGTCTCCCAAACAGCTGACCAGGCTGTTACGCTCCACAGCTGACAGTGGGTAAGAAGCTACTCAGCAGAGGATGAAGGTGGGTACAGGAGACTGCCTAAACAAAGACCAGGCGTGGTAGGAATCATCTCCCAAACAGCTGACACAAATGGCTGGGTAGCAGGAGATGTCATCTCCCAAACAGCCGGGATTTTACGGCTTTAAAGACCCGTCTGAAACAGCTGACCAGGCGGATACAGGGAGACCCGTTCCCAAACAGCTGACCAGGCGGATACAGGAGACCCGCCTCCCAAACAGCTGACCAGGTGTGTGTGTGTGTCCCAAACAGCTGACCAGGCGGGTACAGGGAGTCCCATCTCCCAAACATGACTGGAAAGACGGATACAGGAGTCTCTGATCTCCCAAACATCTGGGAGAAAACTCTGAGGCGTACAGGAGTCCCGTCTCTCCCAAACATCTGGAAAGACTACAGGAGTCTCATCTCCCAAACATCTGGAAAGACGGATGGAGTCCCAGGGGCTCCCAAACATCTGGAAAGACGGCTCTGGAGTCCCATCTCCCAAACATCTGGAAAGACGGCTCTGGGGTCCTGATTCCCAAACATCTGGAAAGACGGATACAGGAGTCTCATCTCCCAAACATCTGGAAAGACGGATACAGGAGTCCCGTCTCCCAAACATCTGGAAAGACGGATACAGGGGTCCTCTCCCCAAACATCTGGAAAGCGGATACAGGAGTCTCATCTCCAAACATCTGGAAAGACTCTGGGAGTCCCGTCTCCCAAACATCTGGAAAAACTGCTCTGGAGTCTCTGAGGCTCCCAAACTCTGAAAGACGGATACAGGAGTCCCATCTCCCGATCGGCCTGGAAAAGACGGGTGAGGTCGGAAACTGCAAAACTTGACTAAATTGTATGCACTACTAGTGACTGAAAGTTTTATAATGTAGGATGATGATCTCAGCCAGTGATAAACCCTGCCTTCCCAATAGACCACAGATCAGCCTGCTCAAAAGAACGAGGTGATTCTACAGCGCTGCATTTGCTGTGTGGGCTTCCCTGATAGACCATCTGTTCACTAAAGCATTAGATTGGAAAACTGAGGTGATCTCAGCACTGCAGAACCCTGAGCCATCCTGACTAGAGGCAATTGCTCAGCCTCTAAAGTTTAGAGTCTAAACAAAACGAGGTGATCTAGAGCGCCAACATAAGCCCTGGTCTTCCTACATCGTCCATCAGTTCAAGAGCACAGAGTAAAATGAGAAGAGAAACAGCGCTGCATAAACCCTATAGACCATATTCAGCCCCATCTAAAACGGTAGGATTTGAACAAAACCCTGCCTTCCCTGATAGACCACGTGTGAGTTCCTGCTCTAACTAACGAGGTGATCTCCTGCATGATAAACCCTGCAAATTGGAAACGTATATACCGTGGCGCTGTCTTTTCTGTAATATCATTCTCGTTGCCTGTGATCTCAGCGCTCATTTGCATAACCCCGTCTATCTACATTTGATACGTCTCATCAGCTTCATGCTTTCTGAGGCAGCTGAACATGGTATTAAAACTGATTTTTGGTCATTGAATTTAAAACATTCTCCTTCCCTGACTGAGTCTGTCTTAATGTGTTTAAACGAGGTGATCCTCCAGAGACTGAGTCTGTCTTAATGTGTTTCTATTTCTACGTTCTCCTCCAGACTGAGTCTGTCTTAACGAGGTGATTTCTACGTTCTCCTCTAAACTGAGTCTGTCCTAATGACCTATTTCAGCCTCCTCTAGACTGAGGTGATCTTAGCTGCTATTTACCTTCTCCTCCAGACCGAGTCTGTCTTAATGCCTGCTCTATTTCTAGGTTGATCTCCTCCAGACTGAGTCTGTCTTGGGTGTTTCTATTTCTAGACCACCTCCAGACTGAGTCTGTCTTAAACGTGGTGATTTCTAGGTTCTCCTCCAGACTGAGTCTGTCTTGATGTGTTTCTATTTCACGTTCTCCTCCAGACTGAGTCTGTCTTAATGTGTTTCTATTTCACGTTCTCCTCCAGACTGAGTCTGTCTTAATGTGTTTCACGTTCAGCCTCCTCCAGACTGAGTCTGTCTGGGTGATCTCAGCGCTCTCCAGACCCTGAGTCTGTCTTAATGTGTAATTTCACGTCCTCCAGACTGAGTCTGTCTTAATGTGATCTATTTCAGCGCTGCATCCAGACTGAGCCTTCCTAATGTGTTTCTATTTCCACGCTCAGCTCCAGACTGAAACAAGGTGTCTTAGCGTGCTTCTATTTCCCTGCCTCCTCCAGACTGAGTCTGTCTTAATGTGTTTCTATTTCTACGCTCTCAAAACCAAGTCTGTCTCAGCGCTGCTATTTCTACCCTGCCTCCAGACTGAGACTGTCGTTAAGCCTGTTTCTAAAACGAGAGGTGATCTCAGCGTCTGCATAAACCCTGCCTTTCCCGATTTCCACGTTCAGCCTCCAGACTGAGTCTGTCTTGATGTGCTTCTATTTCTACCCTGCCTTCCCTGAGTCTGTCTTAATGACCACGTTCAGACTGAGCTCTTGAACGTGTCTTTATTTACTAGTTTAATAGCAGAAGTGGATCACCTTGACATTCCCAGAAGACCAGCCAGGAATCTTGTTCTCCCACTGGGCCATTTATTTTCTGTCGATGTTTGGTCAAGGGGAAAGGGGAAATATTGTGAGCGGTGCCGTGAGCTGCTGGGATTTGTGACTGTTGCCACAGATTAGCCGAAAATCAGTGTTGGAAACTTAGAGAAACTAGAATGAGTCTGTCTTAATGTGTTTCTATTTCTACGTTCTCCTCCAGACTGAGTCTGTCTTAATGTGTTTCTATTTCTACGTTCTCCTCCAGACTGAGTCTGTCTTAATGTGTTTCTATTTCTACGTTCTCCTCCAGACTGAGTCTGTCTTAATGTGTTTCTATTTCTACGTTCTCCTCCAGACTGAGTCTGTCTTAATGTGTTTCTATTTCTACGTTCTCCTCCAGACTGAGTCTGTCTTAATGTGTTTCTATTTCTACGTTCTCCTCCAGACTGAGTCTGTCTTAATGTGTTTCTATTTCTACGTTCTCCTCCAGACTGAGTCTGTCTTAATGTGTTTCTATTTCTACGTTCTCCTCCAGACTGAGTCTGTCTTAATGTGTTTCTATTTCTACGTTCTCCTCCAGACTGAGTCTGTCTTAATGTGTTTCTATTTCTACGTTCTCCTCCAGACTGAGTCTGTCTTGATGTGTTTCTATTTCTACGTTCTCCTCCAGACTGAGTCTGGAAAATGGGAGGCAGAGTCCCTGTCTCCCAAACATCTGGAAAGACGGATACAGGAGTCTCATCTCCCCAAACATCTGAAAGACGATGAGGGAGTCCCGTCTCCCAAACATCTGGAAAGGATAGGAGTCCCATCTCCAAACATCTGAAAGACGGATACAGGAGTCTCATCTCCCAAACATCTGGAAAGACGGATACAGGAGTCTCATCTTCCAAACATCTGGAAAGATTGATACAGGAGTCCCGCCTCCCAAACATCTGGAAAGACGGATACAGGAGTCTCATCTCCCAAACATCTGAAAGACGGATACAGGAGTCTCATCTCCCAAACATCTGGAAAGACGGATGATAGAGTCCGTCAAACATTCTGGTGACGGATACAGGAGTCTCAGCTCTATGGCCAAACTGTGTCTATTGTGACTGACGGCCTGACTGTGTCTATTGTGACTGCTGACCAGTCTATTGTGACTGCTGACAGCTCTGGCCTGACCGGTGAGACTGCTGACAGCTCTATGGCCTGACTGTGTCCACAGACTGCTGACAGCTCTACTGGCCTGACTGAAAGTGTCTATTGTGACTGCTGACAGCTCTATGGCCTGACTGAGTCTATTGTGACTGCTGACAGCTCTATGGCCTGACTGAATCTATTGTGACTCTGACAGCTCTATGGCCTGACTGTGTCTATTGTGACTGCTGACAGCTCTATGGCCTGACTGTGTCTATTGTGACTGCTGACAGCTCTATGGCTGGACTGTGTCTATTGTGACTGCTGACAGCTCTATGGCCTGACTGTGTCTATTGTGACTACTGACAGCTCTATGGCCTGACTGTGTCTATTGTGACTGCTGACAGCTCTATGGCCTGACTGTGTCTATTGTGACTGCTGACAGCTCTATGGCCTGACTCTATGTGACTGTCTATTGTGACTGCTGACAGCTCTAGGCTTCTGAGTCTATTGTGACTGCTGACAGCTCTATGACTAACTGTGTCTCTGTGTGACTGCTGACAGCGGCTCTATGGCCTGACTGTGTCTATTGTGACTGCTGACAGCTCTACTGGTCTATTGTGACTGCTGACAGCTCTGTGTCTATTGTGACTGCTGACAGCTCTATGGCCTGACTGTGTCTATTGTGACTGCTGACATTCTCTATGGCCTGACTGAGTCTATTGTGACTGCTGACAGCTCTATGGCCTGACTGTGTCTATTGTGACTGCTGACAGCTTTGGCCTGACTGTGTCTATTGTGACTGCTGACAGCTCTATGGTCTGACTGTGTCTATTGTGACTGCTAAAACTCTATGGTCTATTTCTTTGTGTCACTGCTGACAGCTCTATGGTGTGACTGTTTCTATTGTGACTGCTGACAGCTCTATGGTCTGACTGTGTCTATTGTGACTGCTGACAGCTCTATGGCCTGACTGAGTCTGTTGTGACTGCTGACCCAGCTCTATGGTCTGACTGTGTCTATTGTGACTGCTGACAGCTCTATGGTCTGACTGTGTCTATTGTGACTGCTGACAGCTCTATGGTCTGACTGTGTCTATGTGACTGTTGACAGCTCTATGGTCTGACTGTGTCTATTGTGACTGTTGACAGCTCTATGGTCTGACTGTGTCTATTGTGACTGCTGACAGCTCTATGGCCTGACTGTGTCTATTGTGACTGTTGACAGCTCTATGGCCTGACTGTGTCTATTGTGACTGCTGACAGCTCTATGGCCTGACTGTGTCTATTGTGACTGCTGATGGCCTCCTCTAGACTGACTCTGGCTTATGGCTGTGTGTCTATTGTGACTGCTGACAGCTCTATGGCCTGACTGAGTCTGTCTGTGACTGCTGACAGCTCTATGGTCTGACTGTGTCTATTGTGACTGCTGACAGCTCTGTCCTGACTGTGTCTATTGTGACTGCTGACAGCTCTATGGCCTGACTGAGTCTGTGACTGTTGACAGCTCTATGGCCTGACTGTGTCTATTGTGACTGCTGACAGCTCTGTACGGTCTGACTGTGTCTATTGTGACTGTTGACAGCTCTGACTGTGTCTATTGTGACTGCTGACAGCTCTATGGCCTGACTGTGTCTATTGTGACTGCTGACAGCTCTGGCAGACTGTGTCTGTGACTGCTGAATGGTCTGACTGTGTCTATTGTGACTGTTGACAGCTCTATGGCCTGACTGTGTCTATTGTGACTGCTGACAGCTCTATGGCCTGACTGTGTCTATTGTGACTGTTGACAGCTCTGGCCTGACTGTGTCTATTGTGACTGTTGACAGCTCTATGGTCTGACTGTGTCTATTGTGACTGTTGACAGCTCTATGGCCTGACTGTGTCTATTGTGACTGCTGACAGCTCTATGGTCTGACTGTGTCTGTTGTGACTGCTGACAGCTCTATGGCCTGACTGTGTCTATTGTGACTGCTGACAGCTCTATGGCCTGACTGTGTCTATTGTGACTGACAGCTCTATGGCCTGACTGTGTCTATTGTGACTGCTGACAGCTCTATGGTCTGACTGTGTCTATTTTGACTGCTGACAGCTCTATCCAGACTGTGTCTATTGTGACTGCTGACAGCTCTATGGCCTGACTGTGTCTATTGTGACTGCTGACAGCTCTATGGCCTGACTGTGTCTATTGTGACTGCTGACAGCTCTATGGTCTGACTGTGTCTATTGTGACTGCTGACAGCTCTCACTGTGTCTATTGTGACTGCTGACAGCTCAGGCCTGACCGTGGTCTATTGTGACTGTTGACAGCTCTATGGCTGACTGTGTCTATTGTGACTGCTGACAGCTCTATGGTCTGACTGTGTCTATTGTGACTGCTGACAGCTCTATGGTCTGACTGTGTCTATTGTGACTGCTGACAGCTCTATGGTCTGACTGTGTCTATTTTGACTGTTGACAGCTCTATGGTCTGACTGCTATTGTGACTGCTGACAGCTCTATGGCCTGACTGTGTCTATTGTGACTGCTGACAGCTCTATGGTCTGACTGTGTCTATTGTGACTGCTGACAGCTCTGGCCTGACTGTGTCTATTGTGACTGCTGACAGCTCTATGGTCTGACTGGCTATTGACTGTTGACAGCTCTATGGTCTGACTGTGTCTATTGTGACTGCTGACAGCTCTATGGCCTGACTGTGTCTATTGTGACTGCTGACAGCTCTATGGTCTGACTGTGTCTATTGTGACTGCTGACAGCTCTATGGCCTGACTGTGTCTATTGTGACTGCTGACAGCTCTATGGTCTGACTGTGTCTATTGTGACTGCTGACAGCTCTATGGTCTGACTGTGTCTATTGTGACTGCTGACAGCTCTATGGCCTGACTGTGTCTATTGTGACTGCTGACAGCTCTATGGCCTGACTGTCTATTGTGACTGCTGACAGCTCTATGGCCTGACTGTGTCTATTGTGACTGTTGACAGCTCTATGGCCTGACTGTGTCTATTGTGACTGTTGACAGCTCTATGGCCTGACTGTGTCTATTGTGACTGTTGACAGCTCTATGGCCTGACTGTGTCTATTGTGACTGCTGACAGCTCTATGGCCTGACTGTGTCTATTGTGACTGCTGACAGCTCTATGGTCTGACTGTGTCTATTGTGACTGCTGACAGCTCTATGGCCTGACTGTGTCTATTGTGACTGCTGACAGCTCTATGGCCTGACTGTGTCTATTGTGACTGCTGACAGCTCTATGGCCTGACTGTGTCTATTGTGACTGCTGACAGCTCTATGGCCTGACTGTGTCTATTGTGACTGCTGACAGCTCTATGGCCTGACTGTGTCTATTGTGACTGCTGACAGCTCTATGGTCTGACTGTGTCTATTGTGACTGCTGACAGCTCTATGGTCTGACTGTGTCTATTGTGACTGCTGACAGCTCTATGGCCTGACTGTGTCTGTGACTGTTGACAGCTCTATGGTCTGACTGTGTCTATTGTGACTGCTGACAGCTCTATGGCCTGACTGTGTCTATTGTGACTGCTGACAGCTCTATGGTCTGACTGTGTCTATTGTGACTGCTGACAGCTCTATGGCCTGACTGTGTCTATTGTGACTGCTGACAGCTCTATGGTCTGACTGTGTCTATTGTGACTGCTGACAGCTCTATGGCCTGACTGTGTCTATTGTGACTGCTGACAGCTCTATGGTCTGACTGTGTCTATTGTGACTGCTGACAGCTCTATGGTCTGACTGTGTCTATTGTGACTGCTGACAGCTCTATGGCCTGACTGTGTCTATTGTGACTGCTGACAGCTCTATGGCCTGACTGTGTCTATTGTGACTGCTGACAGCTCTATGGTCTGACTGATTGTGACTGCTGACAGCTCTGGTGACTGTGTCTATTGTGACTGCTGACTCTATGGTCTGACTGTGTCTATTGTGACTGTTGACAGCTCTATGGTCTGACTGTGTCTATTGTGACTGCTGACAGAAATACATTATCCATGTTATACTTTCACTGCCAGAAGACGTTATCAGTCAGATTACTGGACTACATTACCCAGAGACTTTATCAGTCAGATTACTGCTGGACTACATTACCCAGAGACTGTATCAGTCAGATTACTGCTGGACTACATTACCCAGAGATTTATCAGTCAGATTACTGCTGGACTACATTACCCAGAGACTTTTATCAGTCAGATTACTGCTGGACTACATTACCCAGAGACTTTATAATCAGATTACTGCTGACCATTCACTGCCAGATTACTGATGGACTACATTACCAGAGACTTTATCAATCAGATTACTGCTGGACTACATTACCAAAGACTGTATCAGTCAGATTACTGCTGGACTACATTACCCAAAGACTTTACCAGTCAGCGTTACATTACCCACAGATTTTATCAGATTACTGCTGGACTACATTACCCAGAGACTGTACTGTATCAGTCAGAGACTTACCAGTCAGATGCTGGACTACATTACCCAAAGACTTTATCAGTCAGATTACTGCTGACTACATTACCCAGAGACTGTATCAGTCATATTAGCCGCTGACTTTACCAAAGACTGTATCAATCAGATTACTGCTGGACTACATTACCTACAGACTTTATCAGTCATATTACTGCTGGACTACATCTACAGATTTATCAGTCAGATTACTGCTGTACATTACAAGACGTTATCAGTCAGATTACTGCTGGACTACATTACCCAGACTGTATCAGTCAGATTTCTTGCTGGAATACATTACAGATTGTATCAATATTACTGCAGGACTGGTGGATCACTTGCTCCAAAGACTGTATCAGTCAGATTACTGCCAGAGTCAGATTACTGCTGGACTACATTACCCACAGACTGTATCAGTCAGATTACTGCTGGACTACATTACCCAAAGACTGTATCAGTCAGATTACTGCAGACTTTACCCAAAGACCTCAGTCAGATTACTGCTGGACTGACTTCAGTCAGATTACTGCTGGACTACATTACCAAAGATTTATCAGTCAGATTACTGCTGGACTACATGTATCAGTCCTGCTGGACAGAGTACTTTAAACTGAATTTAGTAAGAGGTGACCATGTTTTATTGTACTTTTGTACTCACACCAGATGTTCCATTGTAAGGATGATTCCCTAAATAAACAGTGCCCTGTATGAGGACAATAATATACACTCTTTTATTCACAGTCCTTCTTCTTCTTCTTCTTCTTATCCTCCAGGCTGCTGAATCTTTCTCTGAGCTCAGATTTGGTCCCAGATCAAGATGTCATCGATGTCATCATCCACGTGGGAAGGAACCCGGCATGAAGACACTTAGCCTGGAGGTACTTCAGGGAGAAGTGGGACATCTTGAATTCACGGTAAGAGATTCAAGGCCTCAGACATTGTAATATGTTTGACAGGACTAACGTTCACTGTGTTGCCATAGTGATGTATTATAGTGTTCCTGTGTTTTCGGTAGTGTGATTTGTGTACTTTCCCGGTAGTGATGCATCATAGTATTCCTGTGTTTCCATAGTGATGTATTATAATGTTCCTGTGTTTCCATCATGATGTATTATAGTGTTCCTGTGTTTTCGGTAGTTGATTTGTGTACTAACGTCATGTGTTGCCATAGTGATGCATTATAGTATTCCTGTGTTTCCATAGTGATGCATTATAGTATTCCTGTGTTTCCATAGTGATGCATTATAGTATTCCTGTGTTTCCATAGTGATATATTATAGTGTTCCTGTTGTTGCCATAGTGATGTATTATAGTATTCCTGTGTTTCCATAGTGATGTATTATAGTGTTACTGTTGTTTCCATAGTGATGTATTATAGTGTTCCTGTGTTTCCATAGTGATTATAGTGTTCCTTATAGCGATGTATTATAGTGTTCCTGTTTCCATAGTGATGTATTATAGTGTTACTGTTGTTGCCATATTGATGTATTATAGTGTTACTGTGTTTCCATAGTGATGTATTATAGTGTTCCTGTGTTTCCATAGTGATGTATTATAGTGTTCCTGTGTTTCCATAGTGATATATTATAGTGTTCCTGTGTTTCCATAGTGATATATTATAGTGTTCCTGTTGTTTCCATAGTGATATATTATAGTGTTCCTGTGTTTCCATAGTGATGTATTATAGTGTTCCTGTTGTTTCCATAGTGATATATTATAGTGTTCCTGTTGTTTCCATAGTGATATATTATAGTGTTCCTGTGTTTCCATAGTGATGTATTATAGTGTTCCTGTTGTTTCCATAGTGATATATTATAGTGTTCCTGTGTTTCCATAGTGATGTATTATAGTGTTCCTGTGTTTCCATAGTGATATATTATAGTGTTCCTGGTGTTTCCATAGTGATGTATTATAGTGTATTGTGTTTGTGTAATGGTAGGTTGACTTCACAAAATGAATTTAAATGTACATGGACAATGAAGTAGATATTATTGTATGTCAGATATATTTTACAGTAAATTATTTCTACTTATATGTCTTTTATGTTTGAATAATTCAGTGCTTGTTTTGCATTCTAGTTTATGGGATCTATTTGGGATGGGATCTATTGGACCATTTGGGATCTATTTAACCATTTGTAAACAGATTCACATACAGTACTGTACTTTTGTAGAGTATCATTAAAATTGTGTTGTGATTTCAAGACGATACATACTTGATGCAATCTAGATTCCAGATACTGTAGAAGTGAATGAAAATGACATTTGTGATGGTTGATCTTCCCCCAGAGCTCTTTGGGACTGTGTTCAGCGAAGCCCGAGTAGAACAACAGTGTTTGTAAAAGCCTTTCTTCACAAAACCTCTGCTCTCCATGTTTAGGTACGGAGAGGCCTTATTCATGACCTCTAAGCTAATCAGTGGGGTGACTGAATTCCTGAACACAGAGACGGAGCTGAATGAGGTACGTTTATTTATTAAGGTTCACTCAGGTGTCCCAGTCTTCAGTAACACACTGGCTTATTGTATGATGTGATATATTTAACTACATTGTAAATTACACTTTTTTTTTAAAATGTAAAATAAATCTGAATATATGCTAACTTGGGGATTTTGGCCTTTTAAATAGCAGTATGATTATAACAGGTACATGCCATTTACTAATCTGTCCTGCTCCGTTAAATTGTCTTAACATTGATTTGATGGAGACAGTCTGGTACAGAGTCTCCTTTTAAAATCTAACGTTCTCTAAAAACCATACCTTTATTTCTCATCACAAAGTAAGTCTTTTTTTTAGTGTTTTTCTCACTGATCAGTGGGCATCAGTACCGGTCCAGTAAGCCCGTCTGACAGAACCATAGAGAAGAGACCTAAACCTTAAAGGGATGTTTTATACTGTACGAGTTATTTTTGTTATTTGTTCTCTGCAGTCACTAATTGGCAAAAAAAAAAGAAAAAAAAGCTTTTCTGAAGTTCTGAACTTCAAAGAAACTTCCTGTTTGTTTTTGTGTCTGGGAGTAATTCAAAACATCCGTCTGCATATTACTGCTTATGCATACAGTAGGCCTATATATGAGCCCAAGCCTGGAAAAAGAAAACATGAATTAAATTAATGATTGTGCTGTTACACAATACATAGACCACTGCATATTACACACGGCAGAATTATTATTATTATCTTTGGTACAGAATTGGTCTAGCCTAAATTAAACACATTTAGAGTTGTCCTACAATTATAGGGGATTTGTATTTGATTTTCAATAGTCTACTAATTGGGTATTTTTATATTTTGATAATTATCTCATCACCGTACGTTTCCATCTCCTCCTCTCTTCTTCTTCATTCCTTTCTCCAGCATGCAGAGAGAAGGGCCTGTCAACAGTTACATGAAATGTGTTTTTATTGTGAAAAGCACTGGGTAGCTGCAGGAACAGAGTTTGAGAGACCATTTTTCTCTTTCCCTGTTCCTGGCCATTTGATAATGGGCCATTCTAAATCTGAACTCATTTTATTAGTTTATATTAGTAAAGACAAGGTTAAATGGAGAATAGTCTGATGGGTGAAAATGCAGTGCATTCGGAAAGTATTCAGACCCCATTACTTTTTCCACATTGTTACGTTACCAACTTTTTTAAATGGATTCAATGTTTACGTTATTACACACAATAACCTATAATCACAAAGCAAAGACAGGTTTCTACATTTTCTGGCAAAAATAAGTGTTCAGACCCTTTACTCAGTACTTTGTTGAAGCACCTTTGGCAGCGATTACAGCCTCGAGTCTTCTTGGGTATGATGCTACAAGCATTGGCACACCTGTATTTGAGGAGTTTCTCCCATTCTTCTCTGCAGATCCTCTCAAGCTCTGTCAGGTTGGTTGGGGAGCGTCGCTGCACAGCTATTTTCAGGTCTCTCCAGAGATGTTCGATCGGGTTCAAGTCCGGGCTCTGGCTGGGCCACTCAAGGACATTCAGAAACTTGCCCTGAAGCCAATCCTGCGTTGACTTGACTGTGTGCTTAGGGTCGTTGTCCTGTTGGAAGGTGAACCTTCGCCCCAGTCTGAGGCCATGAGTGCTCTGGAGCAAGTTTTCATCAAGGCTCTCTTTGTACATTGCTCCGTTCATCTTTCCCTAGATCCTGACTAGTCTCCCAGTCCCCGCCGGTTAATTAACCAGAAGAAGCCTGGAGATGCTAAACACATTTATGTTAATTAACCATCAGTTACCGTGACACCTGCAGCCTGTTTTGCATTTTTTACATTTCATGACCGCCACCGCCCTATCTGGACCAGAGATATTTTGTCTTCTTTCTTAAACATTATTTTATTCTGTAATGACCACAAGTGTCTCTGATATCTTCCAAAGTAATAATTCACAGCAAAGGACATGTTTGTCTGTTCCGCTCGGCCCAGATTCAGATTTAGGAAATCTATTTATTTATTTACATTTTGTTTACCATTTTCTTTCTCTCCCAATTGATAGTTACAGTCTTGTCCCATCGCTCCAATTCCCGTACGGCCTCGGGAGAAGCGAAGGTCGAGAGCCGTGCGTCCTCCAAAACACAGCCTGATAAGCAGCTTGTTGACGCACTGCCCTGCTAAACCCAGAAGCCAGCCGCACCAATGTGTCGGAGGAAACACTGCACACCTGGTGACCGTGACAACGTGCACTGCACCCAGCCCGCCACAGAGCAGCGATGGGACAAGGACATCCCGGCC